>NC_041023.1:42278076-42360594 GCF_900634625.1 Parambassis ranga
CCAAACTGTGGTAATACCAGATATCATGGCATCATCAACTCTTCATAAGAATTTGTTTCTTTCTTTTTATATCTTTTCTTTTCTATTAGCAGTGATCAGTCTCATCTGAAGCTCCTCCTTCATGGTGTGGTTACAAACCACAGCACTCAGCAGTCTTATCTGAGGGCAGCAGGGGCTGATGGGAGTTTTGAGCAGCTCGTCCTCGTTTGGCCTCAGCTGCATCAGAGCGTCACTTCTCTGTGAGTTCACCAGAGGAAACATGCTTCTCCTGCCGGCTGCTGCTCTCTGCTGTCTGTGTTCAGGTGAGTGTTTCCAGCCAATCAGGCGCCGACGAGCCGCACCTGTAACAATCACTGACCTCCACCTGTCTCTGCAGTGCTGGTTTCCATGGCAGCAGATCTGATTCAGGACGATGCCTCGCTGACCAGGAGAGTCGGGGGACATGTGTCCTTCAGCTGTGGAGGGATTCAACAGTGTGGCTATGTGTGGTGGTACCAGAAGAAAGACCAGGACACATTCAGAGTGATTCTCTATATTGATAATGATGATGGTGACATCTATCGAGGTTACAATCATCCTCAGATAGATGATTTCTCAGCTGTAAAAACACAGAAGGGCTGGGAGCTGGAGCTCAAGACAGTTAAAGAGGATCATTCAGCCACCTACTACTGCTCCTGTGGGTTCCCACAGTGAGAGATTATGCGAGCAGCCTGAACAAAAACCAGCAGAGAACAGAAAACCACATCAGCTTCATGTTTCACCTCCATCTCAGACTCAAACACACTCAAAGAGCTCTGAAGCATCGAAAGCTGCACAAATCCATGTTTGATCCCAACAAAGGAAGGAATGAGTCCATGTGACCAGAGGGGACGCTGACTGGGAGTCTTCCAGTCGGAGCTTCACATGTTAACAGAGGAAGTTTAGAATCAGCAGGAAAAAGCTGATGATGAGGACGCTTTGATGGTTTTTACAAACATGGAGATTTTCAGTGTCTCTGTTTTACACAGACGTTCCTGCAACATGGAATTCTGACAGAATTCTGCCTCCTGATTGGATCCTTCACTCAGCAGGTTTTTGTATGAGCCTGTTTCACTGTGTGGATCTTTGGTCCTGGAACTAAACTGATAGTAACAGGTAAGAACTAACATTTATTTTTACTGTTGGAAATGTTGAAGCTGTTTAAAGTCACTTTCTTCATGAACTGTTTCTACTGAATCACATTTTTATTATTTTTATACTTTGTATAGAATTTATCACACAGCACACGGACAGAAAAAAATAAATAAAAAAAATTAAATTGAGTTATTGTTTCTGCAGAATTATTTTAGTGTTTCATCATTTCAGTATTTTTTTCATCAGTAATAAATTAATATATAAAATAAAGAAACCTGATGTGGTGCTACAATAAGAGGAAATCATTTGTACATATAAAAGATAAAAGATGACACATTTAAGATAAACATTAATATGTTTTACGAGTTAACACAGGTTCCATATTCATCAAAATTATATATATTTATTTATTTAATGTTATTTATATTTCATGCTGTATTTATTTCATCCCTAATATGCAAATCGCTTCTTAAAATACAAATCATGAACGTACACAGTCCTTCTCTGGTTAACTATAAACCTCATCACTACATCCAGTGGTAAAACAGACGTGAGCCCTTTTGTTGCTGCTGTCAGCTTCAAGGAGACATAAATACAGCATGAACTGAATCAATATGAATTAAAATGGAGGAAACCTTTATTTGACCCACAATGCAGACATTAAATAAATAAATGTAATATTATATAAATACATGAGGCAATAAATGAATGAATATCATGTCACCATATGAATGATCTGGCACCGACTGGCCTTTTGTTATGATGACTATTATAGTAAAATATTGAGACATAACTTCAAATATGCGGCATGGTGATTTAAATCATTCATACATAAATCTGACAAATTAAAACAATTTACAGATTTTTAAGTGATTAAATAATATGTATTATATGTGACAGATTCATTATAAAGCAGTTTTGTTATTTGTTACATGTGTAAACTTTATATATAACTTCATATTATAACAGTGGATTTAATAACCAGTTGTAGGTCAGCTACAGTTTATAGTTAAACGTCAGAAGCTCTGTCATAAATTGAAGTTTTATTTGCTTTTAGCTTCCTTTAAGTTCAGAATTTTTTATGTGCTTGTTCTTATGTGACAGAACAGTTTAGACATCAGATGCGTCATGTGACATGTCCTCCAACATTCCAAGAGGTGCATGTTAGGTTCATTGTCTCCAATTGACAAATAGACTCCAGTAGTACAGGACAAGTTCAGGACTAATTTAAATGATTTAAATTCCCTATCCCCCTCACAGCATGACGGAGCTGCTGCACTGACAGACTGATGATTGTGTGTCTGTGTTGTGTAGCCTCAGAGCAGCAGGTGGTGAAGCCTGTGGTGAGCGTGTACCCAGCAGCACCCACAGGCCGTCCTGAGGGGAGCAGCTCCCTGCTGTGTCTGGCCTCAGACATGTTTCCTCCTCTGGTCCGCTTCTCCTGGAAAAGACAGAAGGAGAACGGCCCGCTGGAGGAGCTGCATCCTGCTGAGGGAGAGCAGCTGGAGCTCAGAGAGACGGGACACAGCGCCACCATCTTGTTTGTCCAGCAGCAGGAGAGCAGCAGCTATAAGTACAGCTGCTATGTCAAACATGAGGGGGGCACAGTGAAGGCCCAAACAGAGCAAGGTAATGAACATGTTCATGAGATGTTGCGCAGAGAGCAGAGGACCTTTGTAAATATGTGACTCTTCTGTTTCAGAGCTTCCAGCTGCAGCTTCCTGTCCTCCAGAGAGAGAACCTGCAGACCTGCCAGCTGTGCAGCTCACTGACTGTAAGATCCATTCAGGATGAAGATGTTCACATCCCAACACAGTCAGAGAATGACCTGTCTGTCTGTCTGTCTGTGTGTCAGGGTCCTTCCAGTCTCAGTGCAGGGTGAAGCTGCTCCTGCTGCTCTACACTGTGCTGATAGTGAAGAGTCTGCTGTACTGCTGTGGACTCTCTCTGCTGATGATCGGCTGACTGCTCGTCCTCCATCACATCATCCATCACTGTCCTCAGAGTCCATCAGTGATCACATGAGGCTCTTTTTTTCTCTTTGTACTAAAACTTTGAGTCAGTATAAAACTGAATCTGACTTCCTGTCTGCTTTGATCTTTCTGCATTTATAGCTTTACTTTTTATCACAAAGTGTCTTCACATTATTTCACTGTCGTTTCACAGTAAAGCTGATCCATCATGTTGCTGCCTGGCAGTCATGTGACCATGGTTGTCAAGCAGCAGGTGCAGAACAGGATGTGATAAAAATCAAAGAATGAAACCACACGGCTGTTGTGTGTGTTCAGCGTGGTGTATGTGTGTGTTAATCCTCTTCTATAAATCTGCATGCCGACGACTGCTGTTTTCTACACAGTGACATAAAATGAGAAAATGTTTGAATGTTTTATCTGCACACATGTGCTCTCTGTGAGCTGTCTTCAGACTCTCTGCAGCTCTGTCACTTTCTGATATTAATAAACTCTTTCAGATCTGATGTTTTGTATCCAAACACATTTTCGGTGATTAATTAATTGTTGAAAACACTGAGTGCAGACTGATCAGTTTAAAGAGCATGCAGTGAGCAGGAAATGAGGCAGGTTGAGGACTTCCTGGAATGATTCTGTAACCGTCACAGTGAAACCCACAGAAACCCACAGAGCCGTCTGATTGGCTGCTTTCTGTCCTAATAACCACTGAGATCACACTGATATCTGCAGCTGTTCCTCCTTCTCTCTCTACACTAATAATGCTCTTGTTAAACAGTAGATGTAGCATTAAGCATCACTGCCCTCAAGTGGTCACTGTGGTCAGGTACAACATGTTGTCTGTGAAGGTGAGAGTATGAACCAGAGGTACAACTGACCTGTGATGTCATAACAAGACCAACAGCTCTCTTTAACAGACCAAGAGAAGAGTGATGTCACAAGCAGACCTAACAGGCCTGTTTAAGACAAGTGGAGAATGATGTCATAATCAGAGCAACACATGAAGTAAAGACATGTTTGAATGACTGTGGTCAAAGAAAGAAATTATTGAAGTCAATAGAAAATGAGAGTAAATGTTGCTGCTGTCCTTCACTCTGACTGGAGACAGGAGCTGTTTAATCATCATTGTAACAATAAGAAGAAAGCAGCACAGAGTCACATGATCATGTTGTACAGTAATGAGTGGAAACAAAAAGCAGGAAAGGAGGAAACAGAACTTTTAGCTCAAGTGCTGCCACCTAGTGTCAATATGTGGTATTAATTCTACTACATATTCCACCTTTAACTCACTGCCATATATACTGTGCCATGTGTGAAGTGATAATAAAAATGTGAATGTGAATGTGTTGTATATTAACAACAACACCTGTGCACTTTTAACCCACACTTTTGTACAATCGCCAACCCTGCCCACAGCTCCTGTTGATGACCTCGTAAGCACTTTCACTTGCAACCTTGGAGACATGCCACACTGGTTAAAACTCAAAACACAATCTGCACACAGACAGAAGACAGAAGGCGAAAAACTATGCTCCAATCCTAAAACCATCCTATTTCTCAGAGATTATCCATAGGAAGAGCGACAATGCTCACACATTGTCAGCATCAGCATCAGTCCCACCTGAACTGCTGTCTTAAAAATAACGCAATGAATTTGCATCATTTCTCACACTTAGAGTGTTAAAAGTAAGACAAACACTTTGCAGCTCTAGATCCAGAAAAACCACAATGTCACTTGTGCTTCTCACCACCTCCAGTTGACCTGGCACATTTAACCTCCTACAGCACTGACAGAAACTACTAAACGACTAAAAACTAAAACATGCTCCCTGCAAAATCTAACATAAACAATTTTCACTGCATAGCTTCACGTGTGCAGATAGTAAACAATTCTCGTCAGTCAGGGCACTTTCCCCAAGCCCTGACAACTGCATTCATTACAACTCTTCAAAAACAATCAAACCTGGACATGGACAAGGTTAGACATCAAATGACGAACCTTACTTTTCTTATTTATTTTTTCATAATCAACAACAACAACAATTATTTTTCACAACAACAAAGTCTACTTAACACAGCTATGACAACTGCCTGTTTATTCAATACAGTGTCAATGAAAGCACAAGCCGATTCCACGACAATGTTTACATACTTCAGTCATGTTGTTATGACTGACAGCTCACAGAACACATGTGTCATCACTACACCCCCACAAGCACAATAAGCACAGTCAAACCAAAACAACACATTTGTGGATCCACGACTCACCAAGCTGATGGAAAGCTCATCCTCTGGACTGACCACCGGTGCCTCTCCTTGCCATTTTCTCCATACACCAACAACGTGATTCTCTGGAATCCAGCACGAACACACAAACGCTCTGCTTCGTATCACACCGTAAATCCACTCCTTAGCAGTCTTCAGCGGTTGTTTGTGGACCCGGCGGATCCAGTTAGCCGTATAGCCGCTAATGCTAGCTCCCAGTAGCCTGCAAAGCTCCAACATCCGAGATTGCTTCTACCGCTAGCGTCAGCGCAAAATGTCCCTCGTAGAGAACAATATATTTCCCACAGTCGACTGTATCCTGTGAGGCTCCAGGTACATTCACAGAGCGTATTATTGTCCATTAGCTTCGAAGCAACTAGCATGCGTGTACAGCAGCGACAAGGCGTGGTGACAACAACAGTCACATGTTCTACGGGTAGTCATTCAGACCATACGAGCCTCCGAGCGCTGAACTGCATCATTCTGGCTTCTGAACACTCGCTTACTAAGGCCTTGTCCACACGACTCGGCCGTTTGGAAACCCGAATACGCTCATTTTAAAACCGGCTCCCATACTTGATATATCTGTGTGGTAACTGTGGAAATTGGAAGAATTGTATAGTTGCCTGCCTGTCCACTAGGTGGCGTTTGGTAGAGTTGTTACCAGTTGGGTGTAAACAAAACAGAATTCTACTGCAGCTGGCACCCAAAATGTTGCATTACTGCCATCTTCTGGATTCAAAGAGACAAACACTTTAAAAAAATAGACATAAAACCCTCAACCTATCACAAACCTCTGAAACCCGGGGGGCCAGGACACCCCCCTCTTCTCCTCCAGCCCTTCAGGACTTCGGATCTTCTACCTTTGCGCTTCACCCTCCAGGAATCGAACCTGGCTCTTCAAGGGCACAAATCACTCCCTTTACCACCTGAGCCACTCACCCAGGTGTCTCAGTCAGCCTTTCACTCTTCACAGTCCCACAGAACAACACACCACTCACTTAACCCTCTGAGCCATTCGTTCAGATGCTTGGATTTCTTCTTGGCTCATATACCGTCCATGCTCCCTGAAACTACCGTTTTATAATTATATCTTACATATATAAGATCCACAACATATCAAAAGTAAAGAATGAAAAAAAGGGAGTTAAGAAAATAACATCACTAAGTATCAATAAATCCTGGAAACCAAAATCATTTCTCCCATGGAGAAACATTGTTTACTGTCACCATGACAACAGTTACATTACAAATATCCATTTTTTTTTCTCTTTGTACTAAAACTTTGAGTCAGTATAAAACTGAATCTGACTTCCTGTCTGCTTCGATCTTTCTGCATTTATAGCTTTACTTTTTATCACAAAGTGTCTTCACATTATTTCACTGTCGTTTCACAGTAAAGCTGATCCATCATGTTGCAGCCTGGCAGTCATGTGACCATGGTTGTCAAGCAGCAGGTGCAGAACAAGATGTGATCAAAATCAAAGGATGAAACCACACGGCTGTTGTGTGTGTTCAGCGTGGTGTATGTGTGTGTTAATCCTCTTCTATAAATCTGCATTCCGACGACTGCTGTTTTCTTCACAGTGACATAAAATGAGAAAATGTTTGAATGTTTTATCTGCACACATGTGCTCTCTGTGATTTGATGATGAATGAATGGTTTCAATGTGAGTAGATGAGGAAATTAACCTACAGCTGTCTTCAGAATCTCTGCAGCTTTCTGATATTAATAAACTCTTTCAGATCTGATGTTTTGTATCCAAACACATTTTCTGTGATTAATTAATTGTTGAAAACACTGAGTGCAGAGTGATCTGTTTAAAGAGCATGCAGTGAGCAGGAAATGAGGCAGGTTGAGGACTTCCTGGAATGATTCTGTAACCGTCACAGTGAAACCCACAGAAACCCACGGAGCCGTCTGATTGGCTGCTTTCTGTCCTAATAACCACTGAGATCACACTGATATCTGCAGCTGTTCCTCCATCTCTCTCTACACTAATAATCCTCTTGTTAATAAACAGTAGATGTAGCATTAAGCATCACTGCCCTCAAGTGGTCACTGTCAGGTACAACATGTTGTCTGTGAAGGTGAGAGTAACCAGAGGTACAACTGACCTGTGATGTCATAACAAGACCAACAGCTCTCTTTAACAGACCAAGGGAAGAGTGATGTCACAAGCAGACCTAACAGGCCTGTTTAAGACAAGTGGAGAATGATGTCATAATCAGAGCAACACATGAAGTAAAGACATGTATGAATGACTGTGGTCAAAGAACGAAATGATTGAAGTCAATAGAAAATGAGAGTAAATGTTGCTGCTGTCCTTCACTCTGACTGGAGACAGGAGCTGTATAATCATCATTGTAACAATAAGAAGAAAGCAGCACACCAGTCGCATGATCATGTTGTACAGTAATGAGTGGAAACAAAAAGCAGGTGAGGAGGAAACACAACTTTTAGCTCAAGTGCTGCCACCTAGTGTCAATATGTGTTATTAATTCTGACTACATATTCCACCTTTAACTCACTGCCATTTATACTGTGCCATGTGTGAAGTGATAATAAAAATGTGAATGTGAATGTGTTGTATATTAACAACAACACCTGTGCACTTTTAACCCACACTTTTGTACAATCGCCAACCCTGCCCACAGCTCCTGTTGATGACCTCGTAAGCACTTTCACTTGCAACCTTGGAGACATGCCACACTGGTTAAAACTCAAAACACAATCTGCACACAGACAGAAGACAGAAGGCGAAAAACTATGCTCCAATCCTAAAACCATCCTATTTCTCAGAGATTATCCATAGGAAGAGCGACAATGCTCACACATTGTCAGCATCAGCATCAGTCCCACCTGAACTGCTGTCTTAAAAATAACGCAATGAATTTGCATCATTTCTCACACTTAGAGTGTTAAAAGTAAGACAAACACTTTGCAGCTCTAGATCCAGAAAAACCACAATGTCACTTGTGCTTCTCACCACCTCCAGTTGACCTGGCACATTTAACCTCCTCCAGCACTGACAGAAACTACTAAACGACTAAAAACTAAAACATGCTCCCTGCAAAATCTAACATAAATAATTTTCACTGCATAGCTTCACGTGTGCAGATAGTAAACAATTCTCCTCAGTCAGGGCACTTTCCCCAAGCCCTGACAACTGCAGTCATTACAACTCTTCAAAAACAATCAAACCTGGACATGGACAAGGTTAGACATCAAATGACGAACCTTACTTTTCTTATTTATTTTTTCATAATCAACAACAACAACATCAATTATTTTTCACAACAACAAAGTCTACTTAACACAGCTATGACAACTGCCTGTTTATTCAATACAGTGTCAATAAAAGCACAAGCCAATTCAAATCCATCACACCTCAGGAGAGATCAATGCACTGGAGCTACGCTGTACCGACCCAAACATTCCACGTGTTTCCACGACAATGTTTACATACTTCAGTCATGTTGTTATGACTGACTGTAGTGTCATCACTACACCCCCACAAGCACAATAAGCACAGTCAAACCAAAACAACACATTTGTGGATCCACTACTCACCCAGCTGATGGAAAGCTCATCCTCTGGACTGACCACCGGTGCCTCTCCTTGCCGTTTTCTCCATACACCAACAACGTGATTCTCTGGAATCCAGCACGAACACACAAACGCTCTGCTTCGTATCACACCGTAAATCCACTCCTTAGCAGTCTTCAGCGGTTGTTTGTGGACCCCGGCAGATCCAGTTAGCCGTATAGCCGCTAATGCTAGCTCCCGGTAGCCTGCAAAGCTCCAACATCCGAGATTGCTTCTACCGCTAGCCTCAGCGCAAAGTCCCTCGTAGAGAACAACATATTTCCCACAGTCAACTGTATCCTGCGAGGCTCCAGGTACATTCACAGAGCGTATTATTGTCCATTAGCTTCGGAGCGTCTAGCATGCGTGTACAGCAGCGACAAGGCGTGGTGACAACAACAGTCACGTGTCCTACGGGCAGTCATTCAGACCATACGAGCTCTGAGCCGCAGAACTGTATCATTCTGGCTTCTGAACACTCGCTTACTAAGGCCTTGTCCACACGACTCGGTTGTTTGGAAACCCGAATACGCTCATTTTAAAACCGGCTCCCATACTTGCCTGCCTGTCCACTAGGTGGCGTTTGGTAGAGTTGTTACCAGTTGGGTGTAAACAAAACAGAATTCTACTGCAGCTGGCACCCACAATGTTGCATTACTGCCATCTTCTGGATTCAAAGAGACAAACACTTTAAAAAAATAGACATAAAACCCTCAACCTATCACAAACCTCCGAAACCTGGGGGGCCAGGACGCCCCCCTCTTCTGCTCCAGCCCTTCTGGACTTCGGATCTTCTGCCTTCGCTCTTCCCCCTCCAGGAATCGAACCTGGCTCTTTAAGGGCACAAATCACTCCCTTTACCACCTGAGCCACTCGCCCAGGCGTCTCAGTCAGCCTTTCACTCTTCACAGTCCCACAGCACTGCAAAACATGCCCCATGATCTGCATGAGCCTCTGACTTCTGTGGCTGGGCCAGTGGTTTGCACTTTTGTCCACTAGGTGGAGCCACATGCTCAGACAGGCTCAGCTCTTGCCTCATTTTCCATCCACAAAGCATGCTTCAAAAACATATGTATGTGTATAAATATATATGAATAGTAGTTTATAACACAACATGTGTGGGTGTGTGATGACACAGTTTTCAGTCTGGTTAGTAACAAGTTAGTCATTAATAAGTTCAATTAGTCCAAACCCTCATCTCTCCTGTTCTCCAGCCTTCCTCACAACCACCAGGTCTAGACACACACAAACGCCAAACTGTGGTAATACCAGATATCATGGCATCATCAACTCTTCATAAGAACTCTTTTCTTTCTTTTTATATCTTTTCTTTTCTATTAGCAGTGATCAGTCTCATCTGAAGCTCCTCCTTCATGGTGTGGTTACAAACCACAGCACCCAGCAGTCTTATCTGAGGGCAGCAGGGGCTGATGGGAGTTTTGAGCAGCTCGTCCTCATTTGGCCTCAGCTGCATCAGAGCGTCACTTCTCTGTGAGTTCACCAGAGGAAACATGCTTCTCCTGCCGGCTGCTGCTCTCTGCTGTCTGTGTTCAGGTGAGTGTTTCCAGCCAATTAGGCGCTGACGAGCCGCACCTGTAACAATCACTGACCTCCACCTGTCTCTGCAGCGCTGGTTTCCATGGCAGCAGATCTGATTCAGGACGATGCCTCGCTGACCAGGAGAGTCGGTGGAAATGTGTCCTTCAGCTGTGGAGGGCTTCAACAGTGCGGTAGCTATGTGTGGTGGTACCAGAAGAAAGACAAGGACACATTCAGAGTGATTCTCTATATTAATAATAATAATGGTGACATCTATCGAGGTTACAATCATCCTCAGATAGATGATTTCTCAGCTGTAAAAACACAGAAGGGCTGGGAGCTGGAGCTCAAGACAGTTAAAGAGGATCATTCAGCCACCTACTACTGCTCCTGTGAGTTCCCACAGTGAGAGATTATGCGAGCAGCCTGAACAAAAACCAGCAGAGAACAGAAAACCACATCAGCTTCATGTTTCACCTCCATCTCAGACTCAAACACACTCAAAGAGCTCTGAAGCATCGAAAGCTGCACAAATCCATGTTTGATCCCAACAAAGGAAGGAATGAGTCCATGTGACCAGAGGGGACGCTGACTGGGAGTCTTCCAGTCGGAGCTTCACATGTTAACAGAGGAAGTTTAGAATCAGCAGGAAAAAGCTGATGATGAAGACGCTTTGATGGTTTTTACAAACATGGAGATTTTCAGTGTCTCTGTTTTACACAGACGTTCCTGCAACATGGAATTCTGACAGAATTCTGCCTCCTGATTGGATCCTTCACTCAGCAGGTTTTTGTATGAGCCTGTTTCACTGTGTGTGAGGATCTTTGGTCCTGGAACTAAACTGATAGTAACAGGTAAGAACTAACATTTATTTTTACTGTTGGAAATGTTGAAGCTGTTTAAAGTCACTTTCTTCATGAACTGTTTCTACTGAATCACATTTTTATTATTTTTATACTTTGTATAGAATTTATCACACAGCACACGGACAGAAAAAATTAAATTAAAAAAAAATTGAGTTATTGTTTCTGCAGGATTATTTTAGTGTTTCATCATTTCAGTATTTTTTCATCAGTAATAAATTAAAATATACAATAAAGAAACCTGATGTGGTGCTACAATAAGAGGAAATCATTTGTACATATAAAAGATAAAAGATTTAAGATAAACATTAATATGTTTTACGTGTTAACACAGGTATAAAAATAAATATTTTGCTTTTGTAAATAAAGTAAATGATGGTAAAAAGACATCAATATGTAATAATTATAATAACTCATCATAATGTGTATGTTAAATGTGATCTGGAAAACATTTTATCTAGCATGTCCATCAATAATATTTAATGAACAGAAATGTATAATATTTGACATATCCACACATGCTGCCCGTGTCTGCTTCAAGTTTATTTATTTAATGTTTATATTTCATGCTGTATTTATTTCATCGCTAATATGCAAATCGCTTCTTAAAATACAAATCATGAACGTACACAGTCCTTCTCTGGTTAACTATAAACCTCATCACTACATCCAGTGGTAAAACAGACGTGAGCCCTTTTGTTGCTGCTGTCAGCTTCAAGGAGACATAAATACAGCATGAACTGAATAAATATGAATTAAAATGGAGGAAACCTTTATTTCACCCACAATGCAGACATTAAATAAATAAATGTAATATTAAACAAATACATGAGGCAACAAATGAATTAATAATATGCCACCAATATGCAGTATGGTGATTTAAATCATGTTTTATACATAAATCTGACAAATTAAAACAATTTAAAGATTTTTACAAGTTATTAAATAATATGTATTATATGTGACAGATTCATTATAAAGCAGTTTTGTTATTTGTTACATGTGTGTAAACTTTATATATAACTTCATATTATAACAGTGGATTTGTCATAATAACCAGTTGTAGGTCAGCTACAGTTTATAGTTAAATGTCAGAAGCTCTGTCATAAATTGATGTTTTATTTGCTTTTAGCTTCCTTTAAGATTCAGACTTGCTTGTTCTTATGTGACAGAACATTTTAGACATCAGATGCATCATGTGACATGTCCTCCAACATTCCAAGACGTGCATGTTAGGTTCATTGTCTTTGTCTTTCTGTGGCAGCCCTGTGATAGACTGGCCACCCATCAAGGACTGTCTCCAATTGACAAATATACTCCAGTAGCACAGGACAAGTTCAGGAATGATTTAATTTCCCTATCATATCATGTCTGTGTTGTGTAGCCTCAGAGCAGCAGGTCGTGTTGCCCGTGGTGAGCGTGTACCCAGCAGCACCCACAGGCCGTCCTGAGGGGAGCAGCTCCCTGCTGTGTCTGGCCTCAGACATGTTTCCTCCTCTGGTCCGCTTCTCCTGGAAAAGACAGAAGGAGAACGACTCGCTGGAGGAGCTGCATCCTGCTGAGGGAGAGCAGCTGGAGCTCAGAGAGACGGGACACAGCGCCGCCATCTTATTTGTCCAGCAGCAGGAGAGCAGCAGTTATAAGTACAGCTGCTATGTCAAACATGAGGGGGGCACAGTGAAGGCCCAAACAGAGCAAGGTAATGAACATGTTCATGAGATGTTGCGCAGAGAGCAGAGGACCTTTGTAAACATGTGACTCTTCTGTTTCAGAGCTTCCAGCTGCAGCTTCCTGTCCTCCAGAGAGAGAACCTGCAGACCTGCCAGCTGTGCAGCTCACTGACTGTAAGACCCATTCAGGATGAAGATGTTCACATCCTACCACAGTCAGAGAATGACCTGTCTGTCTGTGTGTCTGTGTGTCAGGGTCCTTCCAGTCTCAGTGCAGGGTGAAGCTGCTCCTGCTGCTCTACACTGTGCTGATAGTGAAGAGTCTGCTGTACTGCTGTGGACTCTCTCTGCTGATGATCGGCTGACTGCTCGTCCTCCATCACTGTCCTCAGAGTCCATCAGTGATCACATGATGCTCTTTTTTCTCTTTGTACTAAAACTTTGAGTCAGTATAAAACTGAATCTGACTTCCTGTCTGCTTCGATCTTTCTGCATTTATAGCTTTACTTTTTATCACAAAGTGTCTTCACATTATTTCACTGTCGTTTCACAGTAAAGCTGATCCATCATGTTGCAGCCTGGCAGTCATGTGACCATGGTTGTCAAGCAGCAGGTGCAGAACAGCATGTGATAAAAATCAAAGGATGAAACCACACGGCTGTTGTGTGTGTTCAGCGTGGTGTATATGTGTGTTAATCCTCTTCTATAAATCTGCATTCCGACGACTGCTGTTTTCTTCACAGTGACATAAAATGAGAAAATGTTTGAATGTTTTATCTGCACACATGTGCTCTCTGAGATTTGATGATGAATGGATTGTTTCAATGTGAGTAGAAGAATAAATGAACCTGCAGCTGTCTTCAGACTCTGCAGCTCTGTCACTTTCTGATATTAATAAACTCTTTCAGATCTGATGTTTTGTATCCAAACACATTTTCTGTGATTAATTAATTGTTGAAAACACTGAGTGCAGACTGATCAGTTTAAAGAGCATGCAGTGAGCAGGAAATGAGGCAGGTTGAGGACTTCCTGGAATGATTCTGTAACCGTCACAGTGAAACCCACAGAAACCCACAGAGCCGTCTGATTGGCTGCTTTCCGTCCTAATAACCACTGAGATCACACTGATCTGCAGCTGTTCCTCCATCTCTCTCTACACTAATAATCCTCTTGTTAATAAACAGTAGATGTAGCATTAAGCATCACTGCCCTCAAGTGGTCACTGTCAGGTACAACATGTTGTCTGTGAAGGTGAGAGTATGAACCAGAGGTACAACTGACCTGTGATGTCATAACAAGACCAACAGCTCTCTTTAACAGACCAAGAGAAGAGTGATGTCACAAGCAGACCTAACAGGCCTGTTTAAGACAAGTGGAGAATGATGTCATAATCAGAGCAACACATGAAGTAAAGACATGTATGAATGACTGTGGTCAAAGAAAGAAATGATTGAAGTCAATAGAAAATGAGAGTAAATGTTGCTGCTGTCCTTCACTCTGACTGGAGACAGGAGCTGTTTAATCATCATTCTAACAATAAGAAGAAAGCAGCACACCAGTCACATGATCATGTTGTACAGTAAATGAGTGGAAACAAAAAGCAGGTGAGGAGAAAACAGAACTTTTAGCTCAAGTGCTGCCACCTAGTGTCAATATGTGGTATTAATTCTACTACATATTCCACCTTTAACTCACTGCCATATATACTGTGCCATGTGTGAAGTGATAATAAAAATGTGAATGTGAATGTGTTGTATATTAACAACAACACCTGTGCACTTTTAACCCACACTTTTGTACAATCACCAACCCTGCCCACAGCTCCTGTTGATGACCTCGTAAGCACTTTCACTTGCAACCTTGGAGACATGCCACACTGGTTAAAACTCAAAACACAATCTGCACACAGACAGAAGACAGAAGGCGAAAAACTATGCTCCAATCCTAAAACCATCCTATTTCTCAGAGATTATCCATAGGAAGAGCGACAATTCTCACACATTGTCAGCATCAGCATCAGTCCCACCTGAACTGCTGTCTTAAAAATAACGCAATGAATTTGCATCATTTCTCACACTAAGAGTGTTAAAAGTAAGACAAACACTTTGCAGCTCTAGCTCCAGCAAAACCACAATGTCACTTGTGCTTCTCACCACCGCCAGTTGACCTGGCACATTTAACCTCCTACAGCACTGACAGAAACTACTAAACGACTAAAACCTAAAACATGCTCCCTGCAAAATCTAACATAAATAATTTTCACTGCATAGCTTCACGTGTGCAGATAGTAAATAATTCTCCTCAGTCAGGGCACTTTCCCCAAGCCCTGACAACTGCAGTCATTACAACTCTTCAAAAACAATCAAACCTGGACATGGACAAGGTTAGACATCAAATGACGAACCTTACTTTTCTTATTTATTTTTTCATAATCAACAACAACAACATCAATTATTTTTCCACAACAACAAAGTCTACTTAACACAGCTATGACAACTGCCTGTTTATTCAATACAGTGTCAATAAAAGCACAAGCCAATTCAAATCCATCACACCTCAGGAGAGATCAATGCACTGGAGCTACGCTGTACCGACCCAAACATTCCACGTGTTTCCACGACAATGTTTACATACTTCAGTCATGTTGTTATGACTGACAGCTCACAGAACACGTGTGTCATCACTACACCCCCACAAGCACAATAAGCACAGTCAAACCAAAACAACATATTTGTGGATCCACTACTCACCCAGCTGATGGAAAGCTCATCCTCTGGACTGACCACCGGTGCCTCTACTTGCCGTTTTCTCCATACACCAACAACGTGATTCTCTGGAATCCAGCACGAACACACAAACGCTCTGCTTCGTATCACACCGTAAATCCACTCCTTAGCAGTCTTCAGCGGTTGTTTGTGGACCCCGGCAGATCCAGTTAGCCGTATAGCCGCTAATGCTAGCTCCCGGTTGCCTGCAAAGCTCCAACATCCGAGATTGCTTCTACCGCTAGCCTCAGCGCAAAGTCCCTCGTAGAGAACAATATATTTCCCACAGTCGACTGTATCCTGCGAGGCTCCAGGTACATTCACAGAGCTTATTATTGTCCATTAGCTTCGGAGCGACTAGCATGCGTGTACAGCAGCGACAAGGCGTGGTGACAACAACAGTCACGTGTTCTACGGGTAGTCATTCAGACCATACGAGCTCTGGATTTCTTCTCGGCTCATATACTCCCTGAAACTACCGTTTGCTGTTTGGTCTTTTATACGTCAAGCTGCTCACTTGTGCCTTAACTTGCCCCTCTATTTGTCTGAATTGCACACCCTGAAGTTTGTCACTTCACCTTTACTCAATGGAAACATGTGTTATATTAATGTGCACCCTGATTTGAACTGTACATGATTGTTTACACAAATAAAGAAAGCTGAGAATAAAACTAAATGTTCATTCAACATCTGTTTATTGTTTACACACATGGATGTTACAGTTTATAATTATATCTTACATATATAAGATCCACAACATATCAAAAGTGAAGGATGAAAAAAGGAGTTAAGAAAATAACATCACTATCAATAAATCCTGGAAACCAAAATCATTTCTCCCACGGAGAAACATTGTTCACTGTCACCATGACAACAGTTACAGTACAAATATCCATAGATTAGACTGAACTGTAATCGATCAGCAGAGTTGAGAAAACATGTTAACTTGGTTAGGATGATTCAGATGTGCAACAAGCTGTAGTGAATTTTAACTTATTATTGGCTGAAGGAGCAAGAAAAAAAAATCAGACTTTATTCTTTGACTGCATGTGATGTTTTTTTTTTTTTTTTGCTTTAAAACATAAATATATGAAATGTTGATTCTCAAACCTGTGATCGTTCATCACAGGAGAGCTGTGCTCAACAAAGCAGCGTGTTGAACGCACCTCAAGCTGTTTTAATCTATGGCAAAACGGGCACACTGGCACTTTGATGGCTAATCACATGATCACTTCAGGGGAAAAAATAAGGCACAAGCATACACGCACACACACACACCTGCTGTTCACCTCAACAATCTCACACACTCCTCAACTGACACAGCCCTCTATTTTTTTAAATCAATATATGTACAGCCCAACAGTATATTTGTCTATTCAAATGTACTGAGATCAGCTGACACACACACGCACACATAAAAGTATATAAAAGTATTGAAAAGACTCTGTGAATAAAGCTGTTAAAATGTGAACTCTGAACTTTGTTAAAACCTGACATTCAAGGCAAGTTTGCAGATTGTATTACTTCATGTAAGCACCTATTTACACAATCTACCATCCATACAAACCTGAACAATAGGATCTATTAGTAATGTCCATGTGCTTTAAAGAGAAAAAACACACAGAAGAAGAAAGTGAAGGGAAATGTCTTTACTGGATTTTTATATTTAAATTGGATTATTTTTCATGTTCTTTGACTCAGTCTTTACACATGCTGTCATAAAGGACACACCATGTTCTGCTTCTTCTTTTTATAATCATCAAAGTTGATAACCTGAAGTGTCTTAAACATTTAACAAATAAATTCACTAAACTGTGACAATTAAACTAAAGAAATGATGCTGTTATTCTATATGACCAGCAGGTGGCGGAAGAGACTCAGAAACAAGGAGCCTATAGGCCGACTAGCTTACCTTTAAATCTTCTGCCTGACTTTGTATCAACGTGACATCATCATCTTATTTTCTTTCAGGGCTTCTTGGTACTTTTTAAGTCTTCTTGGTGTATTGAAATATTCTCATTGTGCAGTTACAGCATCACTGAAATGAATTGTTGATCTTTGTTGTTAACAAGAACATGGGGATCTGAAGCAGTCTTGATGTGTGGCTCATCTGAACATCTGATAAGAGACTAAAACTATCAGGAGGACGCTGCCAAACCACCACAGACAGTTTGTCCTGCAACAACAAGTGTTTGTCCTCACAAGTGTGTGAACTGCAGGAGAAGCACGCTTGTGATAAGCACTGCAAAACATGCCCCATGATCTGCATGAGCCTCTGACCTCTGTGACTGGGCCAGTGGTTTGCACTTTTGTCCACTAGGTGGAGCCACATGCTCAGACAGGCTCAGCTCTGCCTCCTTTCCCATCCACAAAACATGCTTCAAACACATGTGTATGTGTATAAATATATATGAATAGTAGTTTATAACACAACATGTGTGGGTGTGTGATGACACAGTTTTCAGTCTGGTTAGTAACAAGTCAGTCATTAATAAGTCCAATTAGTCCAAACCCTCATCTCTCCTGTTCTCCAGCCTTCCTCACCACCACCAGGTCTAAATACACACACACACACACAAACGCCAAACTGTGGTAATACCAGATATCATGGCATCATCAACTCTTCATAAGAACTCTTTTCTTTTTTTTTATATCTTTTCTTTTCTATTAGCAGTGATCAGTCTCATCTGAAGCTCCTCCTTCATGGTGTGGTTACAAACCACAGCACCCAGCAGTCTTATCTGAGGGCAGCAGGGGCTGATGGGAGATTTGAGCAGCTCGTCCTCGTTTGGCCTCAGCTGCATCAGAGCGTCACTTCTCTGTGAGTTCACCAGAGGAAACATGCTTCTCCTGCCGGCTGCTGCTCTCTGCTGTCTGTGTTCAGGTGAGTGTTTCCAGCCAATCAGGCGCCAATGAGCCGCACCTGTAACAAACACTGACCTCCACCTGTCTCTGCAGCGCTGGTTTCCATGGCAGCAGATCTGATTCAGGACGATGCCTCGCTGACCAGGAGAGTCGGTGGAAATGTGTCCTTCAGCTGTGGAGGGCTTCAACAGTGTGGCAACAGCTATGTGTTCTGGTACCAGAAGAAAGACAAGGACACATTCAGAGTGATTCTTGATATTGATAAGAGTGATGGTGACATCGATAAAAGTTACAGCAGTCATCCTCAGAAAGATGATTTCTCAGCTGTAAAAACACAGAAGGGCTGGGAGCTGGAGCTCAAGACAGTTAAAGAGGATCATTCAGCCACCTACTACTGCTCCTGTTGGTTGAGTGGAAGTTCCCACAGTGAGAGATTATGCGAGCAGCCTGAACAAAAACCAGCAGAGAACAGAAAACCACATCAGCTTCATGTTTCACCTCCATCTCAGACTCAAACACACTCAAAGAGCTCTGAAGCATCGAAAGCTGCACAAATCCATGTTTGATCCCAACAAAGGAAGGAATGAGTCCATGTGACCAGAGGGGACGCTGACTGGGAGTCTTCCAGTCGGAGCTTCACATGTTAACAGAGGAAGTTTAGAATCAGCAGGAAAAAGCTGATGATGAGGACGCTTCGATGGTTTTTACAAACATGGAGATTTTCAGTGTCTCTGTTTTACACAGACGTTCCTGCAACATGGAATTCTGACAGAATTCTGCCTCCTGATTGGATCCTTCACTCAGCAGGTTTTTGTATGAGCCTGTTTCACTGTGTGTGATCATCTTTGGTCCTGGAACTAAACTGATAGTAACAGGTAAGAACTAACATTTATTTTTACTGTTGGAAATGTTGAAGCTGTTTAAAGTCACTTTCTTCATGAACTGTTTCTACTGAATCACATTTTTATTATTTTTATACTTTGTATAGAATTTATCACACAGCACACGGAAAGAAAAAATTTAATTAAAAAAAATAAATTGAGTTATTGTTTCTGCAGAATTATTTTAGTGTTTCATCATTTCAGTATTCTTTTCGTCAGTAATAAATTAAAATATAAAATAAAGAAACCTGATGTGGTGCTACAGTAAGAGGAAATCATTTGTACATATAAAAGATAAAAGATGACACATTTAAGATAAACATTAATATGTTTTACGTGTTAACACAGGTTCCATGTTCATCAAAATTATACAACATATAAAAATAAATATTTTGCTTTTGTAAATGAAGTAAATGATGGTAAAAATATGTTATATATTTTTACCATATATATATGTTAAATGTGATCTGGTAAATATTTTATCTAGCATGTCCATCAATAATATTTAATAAACAGAAATGTATAATATTTGACATATCCACACATACTGCCCGTGTCTGCTTCAAGTTTATTTATTTAATGTTTATATTTCATGCTGTATTTATTTCATCCCTAATATGCAAATCGCTTCTTAAAATACAAATCATGAACGTACACAGTCCTTCTCTGGTTAACTATAAACCTCATCACTACATCCAGTGGTAAAACAGACGTGAGCCCTTTTGTTGCTGCTGTCAGCTTCAAGGAGACATAAATACAGCATGAACTGAATAAATATGAATTAAAATGGAGGAAACCTTTATTTGACCCACAATGCAGACATTAAATAAATAAATGTAATATTATATAAATACATGAGGCAATAAATGAAATAATAATATGCCACCAATATGCAGTATGGTGATTTAAATCATGTTTCATACATAAATCTGACCAATTAAAACAATTTACAGATTTTTACAAGTTATTAAATAATATGTAATGTATATGACAGATTCATTATAATTTTAGCCATCAGATGCGTCATGTGACATGTCCTCCAACATTCCAAGACGTGCATGTTAGGTTCATTGTCTTTGTCTTTCTGTGGCAGCCCTGTGATAGACTGGCCACCCATCAAGGCCTGTCTCCCACTGACAAATACAATAGACTCCAGCCCCCCATGACCCTGTATACTTGTATACTTGTATACAAGTTCAGGAATGATTTAAATTCCCTATCACCTCACAGCATGATGGAGCGGCTGCACTGACAGGCTGATGATTGTGTGTCTGTGTTGTGTAGCCTCAGAGCAGCAGGTGGTGAAGCCTGTGGTGAACGTGTACCCAGCAGCACCCACAGGCCGTCCTGAGGGGAGCAGCTCCCTGCTGTGTCTGGCCTCAGACATGTTTCCTCCTCTGGTCCGCTTCTCTTGGAAACGACAGAAGGAGAACGGCTCGCTGGAGGAGCTGCATCCTGCTGAGGGAGAGCAGCTGGAGCTCAGAGAGACGGGACACAGCACCGCCATCTTGTTTGTCCAGCAGCAGGAGAGCAGCAGTTATAAGTACAGCTGCTATGTCAAACATGAGGGGGGCACAGTGAAGGCCCAAACAGAGCAAGATAATGAACATGTTCATGAGATGTTGCGCAGAGAGCAGAGGACCTTTGTAAATATGTGACTCTTCTGTTTCAGAGCTTCCAGCTGCAGCTTCCTGTCCTCCAGAGAGAGAACCTGCAGACCTGCCAGCTGTGCAGCTCACTGACTGTAAGACCCATTCAGGATGAAGATGTTCACATCCTACCACAGTCAGAGAATGACCTGTCTGTCTGTCTGTCTGTGTGTCAGGGTCCTTCCAGTCTCAGTGCAGGGTGAAGCTGCTCCTGCTGCTCTACACTGTGCTGATAGTGAAGAGTCTGCTGTACTGCTGTGGACTCTCTCTGCTGATGATCGGCTGACTGCTCGTCCTCCATCACATCATCCATCACTGTCCTCAGAGTCCATCAGTGATCACATGATGCTCTTTTTTTCTCTTTGTACTAAAACTTTGAGTCAGTATAAAACTGAATCTGACTTCCTGTCTGCTTCGATCTTTCTGCATTTATAGCTTTACTTTTTATCACAAAGTGTCTTCACATTATTTCACTGTCGTTTCACAGTAAAGCTGATCCATCATGTTGCTGCCTGGCAGTCATGTGACCATGGTTGTCAAGCAGCAGGTGCAGAACAGGATGTGATAAAAATCAAAGGATGAAACCAACGGCTGTTGTGTGTGTTCAGCGTGGTGTATGTGTGTGTTAATCCTCTTCTATAAATCTGCACGCTGACGACTGCTGTTTTCTACACAGTGACATAAAATGAGAAAATGTTTGAATGTTTTATCTGCACACATGTGCTCTCTGTGATTTCATGATGAATGAATGGTTTCAATGTGAGTAGAAGAAGAAATGAACCTGCAGCTGTCTTCAGACTCTCTGCAGCTTTCTGATATTAATAAACTCTTTCAGATCTGATGTTTTGTATCCAAACACATTTTCTGTGATTAATTAATTGTTGAAAACACTGAGTGCAGACTGATCAGTTTAAAGAGCATGCAGTGAGCAGGAAATGAGGCAGGTTGAGGACTTCCTGGAATGATTCTGTAACCGTCACAGTGAAACCCACAGAAACCCACAGAGCCGTCTGATTGGCTGCTTTCTGTCCTAATAACCACTGAGATCACACTGATATCTGCAGCTGTTCCTCCATCTCTCTCTACACTAATAATGCTCTTGTTAAACAGTAGATGTAGCATTAAGCATCACTGCCCTCAAGTGGTCACTGTCAGGTACAACATGTTGTCTGTGAAGGTGAGAGTATGAACCAGAGGTACAACTGACCTGTGATGTCATCACAAGACCAACAGCTCTCTTTAACAGACCAAGAGAAGAGTGATGTCACAAGCAGACCTAACAGGCCTGTTTAAGACAAGTGGAGAATGATGTCATAATCAGAGCAACACATGAAGTAAAGACATGTATGAATGACTGTGGTCAAAGAAAGAAATGATTGAAGTCAATAGAAAATGAGAGTAAATGTTGCTGCTGTCCTTCACTCTGACTGGAGACAGGAGCTGTATAATCATCATTCTAACAATAAGAAGAAAGCAGCACACCAGTCACATGATCATGTTGTAGAGGAGAGGAGGAAACACAATTTTTAGCTCAAGTGCTGCCACCTAGTGTCAATATGTGGTATTAATTCTACTACATATTCCACCTTTAACTCACTGCCATATATACTGTGCCATGTGTGAAGTGATAATAAAAATGTGAATGTGAATGTGTTGTATATTAACAACAACACCTGTGCACTTTTAACCCACACTTTTGTACAATCGCCAACCCTGCCCACAGCTCCTGTTGATGACCTCGTAAGCACTTTCACTTGCAACCTTGGAGACATGCCACACTGGTTAAAACTCAAAACACAATCTGCACACAGACAGAAGACAGAAGGCGAAAAACTATGCTCCAATCCTAAAACCATCCTATTTCTCAGAGATTATCCATAGGAAGAGCGACAATGCTCACACATTGTCGGCAGCATATTTGTCTGAATTGCACACCCTGAAGTTTGTCACTTCACCTTTACTCAATGGAAACGTGTTATATTAATGTGCACCCTGATTTGAACTGTACATGATTGTTTACACAAATAAAGAAAGCTGAGAATAAAACTAAATGTTCATTCAACATCTGTTTATTGTTTACACACATGGATGTTACAGTTTATAATTATATCTTACATATATAAGATCCACAACATATCAAAAGTAAAGAATGAAAAAAAGAGTTAAGAAAATAACATCACTATCAATAAATCCTGGAAACCAAAATCATTTCTCCCACGGAGAAACATTGTTCACTGTCACCATGACAACAGTTACAGTACAAATATCCATAGATTAGACTGAACTGTAATCGATCAGCAGAGTTGAGAAAACATGTTAACTTGGTTAGGATGATTCAGATGTGCAACAAGCTGTAGTGAATTTTAACTTATTATTGGCTGAAGGAGCAAGAAAATAAATCAGACTTTATTCTTTGTCTGACTGCATGTGATGTTTTTTTTTTTTGCTTTAAAACATAAATATATGAAATGTTGATTCTCAAACCTGTGATCGTTCATTACAGGAGAGCTGCGCTCAACAAAGCAGCGTGTTGAACGCACCTCGAGCTGTTTTAATCTATGGCAAAACGGGCACACTGGCACTTTGATGGCTAATCACGATCACTTCAGGGGAACAAATAAGGCACAAGCATGCACACACACACACACACCTGTTCACCTCAATCCCACACACACCTCAACTGACACAGCCCTCTATTTTTTTTTAAATCAATATATGTACAGCCCAACAGTATATTTGTCTATTCAAATGTACTGAGATCAGCTGACACACACACACACATACACTGACTTACAACAGCTATTTTTTTTTGCCTCAGTCAAACTAAATGAATGATCTTTTGGTTCTTTTCAGTCACATCCTATTCTGAATTATAGCAACAATACAACACCAATATTCAACCACTGATGATGATGATGATTTGGCCTTTGAGAAATTAAAAGACAACAACTTAAAGAGCAGTTTTGGCCACAAACCTTTACATGAAACTACAGGAAGGAGACGCAGCTGAGTGGGGTCACAGAGGTTAGCCTCCAGCCACATACATCATACTCTGAACTGATTTCATGTGATGCTTTGGATGAGCTCAGTTTGGAAACAGGTGTCAGAAAAATAAAATCTGAAGAGGAGAGGAGCCAACAACAACAACAACAACAGCCTGAAGTATACAGAAAAATAGAAACCATAGAAAAAACTGAGCCGACATGCTGCCTACATTCAGCCTGTGTTCAGCCGTCACCAACACAAAACCATCTATACAGAGTGAAAGTGTTCAGGAGTGAATGATCTCCTGCTACACTCTGCAGCACAGCTTATTCTGGATCACCTCACCCCATCATACAACTTGGACAAACTCCATTATTGGCACAGCCTGACACACAATGTGAAAGCATCAATAAAGGTATAAATAAACCCTCACAACAGCATCAAGAGCTATTTTTAAATGTGGCATCAATCCTATTAAATAAAGGGCTAATACAAAAAAAGAGGGGTGACACAGAGATGCCCTTCTTCCTCTGAACAGAGCGTAATCACTTCCTGTAACCATGACAACAACACAGTCAACCTCTACTCCTCTACTGCTACTACTACTGTATGACACGACTCTTTAGGCTAATAGCAGGTAGGCGTGCAGCTGGCAACAGATTAGGATACAGGGCATTTTTTTTCAAAATAATAACACTTGGTTCTCTGCCACTGAGGTAAATAAAAGTCCAGCATCTGTTGGTTTTCCACTGAACATCAATGAACCGAGTCGTATAAAACAGCTGCGTACCACCTAAAAACAGCTGATGTGCTACGATGACACGAGGAAGTCCGGATATCTCAAGATCTATTAAAATATCGACGAGCTGTGACGCATTACACAGACACAGAGCAGGTCCAGCTCTCATCCACACAGCTGCTCACTTTACAGCATTTCAGAGATTGTCCACAACGTTTGGTACCAAGTTCACCACATGTAAGTTCACCTGAGTCTTTCACACCTCAAGCTCAGAATCCTACAGAGGCTGGACGCCATTTTTTTTTTGGCAACACATATAAAAACAACACATCACAGATATACAGAGAGAAACACATGCAGATAGGAATGAAGGGCTGCTGACACTGGTCACACCGGGTCAGCGTCATACTTTAAATCTCCAAAGGTCGTAAATAAACATGGACAAACCTTCTGTGATGTCATCTGTAGGAGCTCCAAGTCACCCCATTGTCACAGTCTATATAACACTCGGTTAAAGCAGTTAATTTGTTAACATTTGTGTGAGGACTGGCTCACTTTTAGAGCCCTCTGGAGGCTGTGAGAGGAACTGCAGCTTTTTAAGAACTCCACTTTCATATTAGCCAGCTTTGGAAGCTGATTCACAGATCATCAGCAGCTGCTGCCCTCAAAACCTTCCACCCAGCTTTAACATGTGCGCACACACACACACACACACACAGCAGGTGGGAGGAAAGGTTTGAACCCAGCAGCGTGACCCAGTGTGACAAATGAACAGTATGTTTTTGTGCTATTGTTGTTTTGGGGTTTATCTGCCTGTGGTCTAATGGAGGAGTCACTAATGAAAAGTCTGCTGAGACAACCATGCAGATGGTCCATGACTATTTTCTTTAAGGGAATAAAGCAGACAGATCTGGCGTTGTACCCTGATGAAGCTCCTCATTATTCAGGAGCAGTGGTGAGCTAAAGACTAGATGCTGCAGGGAGGTGGGGCGGGGGGGGGGGTTTGACTGAAGCGAGGATGGTTAGGCAAAGACCAGATGATGCTGGTCCAGCAGGGTCCGGGTGAAGTTGTTGATCGGCCCAATGGCGCTGAGAGACATGGCGTTGTCCCGCCCCCACAGCAGGTTAGGACCAAACACAACAGCCAGGTTACTGTTGGTCATCTTGTTCACCTCACTGTTGGCTGACACCTAAACACACACACACAGCCCTAAGAAACAGACATACAAATGTGAAAGGAAAGGAAGCGTGGTGTCAGAGCCGTACCTGTGCCAGGAATGTGATGAGGTATCGCAGTGATGCATAGTTCTCCTCAGGCAGAGACTCCACAAGCGTCTTCATGACGGTCACCTGACTGTCACTGGATACAGCTGCAACCAATCAAACGCCACTGTGAATAACAATCCTAGAGAAACCACTGATTATTCAACTATATTCAACATGACTTCTTGGACTGATGGTCTTGACATACAGGCGAAGTTGACGATGTCGTTGTAGAGCTGGTAGGTGAGCAGTGGCTCGGGCAGTTCCCTCAGGAAGGTCTTCAGAATCACAGCAGCCAAGTGGACGTCTTCCATGTCTCTGAAATTCACTGCCTGGCCTGAAACACACAAAGCCGCTCAGCTGTAAGCCTTCTTTCTTCTACTTCATCCGAAAGAGCAAAAGCTGCACAAAACTCTGAAACACTAAAGATTCTGCAGGACGAAGCTAAGGACGTTTTATGAGTCTGTGGTGGCCAGTGCCATCATGTATGCTGTTGTCTGCTGGGGCAGCAGTCTGAGGGTGAGGGACATACACAGACTCAACAGAATATTCAGGAAGGGCGGCCATGTTGTGGGAGAGGACGTGGACTCTCTGACAGAGGTGTGTCAGAGGAGGACGTGGTCCAAAATAAAGACTATACTGGACTGTCCCTCTCACCCGCTCCACACTGTGCTGACCAGCTACAGGAGCTCGTTCAGTAACAGACTCCGACTCCTCTGCCTGCCTGTCTCAATCAAACTACTGAACTCTGAACTGTAACAGTCACTCAGACACTGTACATTCATGTCAAGCTATATACTATGTAAAGATTTTTATACAGTAGTAAATATGTTCTTCTTTACATACACCTCAGGAATTTAAATGCTATCTAGGTATTTAGTTATTTATTATATATTTCAATTTCATATTTCAATTTATCTTTGATTTCTATTTGTAACAAAAAAAGAATTTCCCCTCGGGGATAAATAAAGGAATTCTGATTCTGACTTCTCAGCTCTGCTAGGAACCCATGATTAACTCACGTGTGAACAAAAGTCACATGACAAAAACTAGTAAATTAGTATGTGGGTTTTTTTACCTGAGTTGTACTTGAGCTGCACCTCCTTAACCAGAGTCACGTTGGCAGACCGTCTGAAGATACCCTCAATCTCCAAACCTACACACACACACAGTCAGTTGTTACTGACAGCGATGCCCTCTGACATGACACGGATTCATCTGTGAATGTTACCTTGCTCTGACAGGAAGATAATGGTGTCTCTCATCACCACAGGAACCGGATCGCCATCTGAATCCCTCTGTCTGAGTCTGACACACACACACAAATAGAGTGAACCTCCAACTTCTAACATGCAGAGGTGGATACAGATTCAGTGACTTACAGTGAGAGTGGCACCCCAAACACCTGGTCAGGGAGGGGAGGGCTGCGAGGAGGAGACGTGGGAGGCTGAGCGGCCGGCTTCAGAGACGCTCTCAATTTGTTGTCATACCTGTGACACAGACAGAGTCATAACATGGGCCACAGTAGAAACCATGCAGTAGAAAATCAATGTTTTTAAATGTCCTTACTCTCTGACACGAGCAGGAATCACCAGCTGGTCACACTTGACCACATCCTCCAGCTCACTCAGGTAGCTCACATAGTTAATCTTCCTGCCAAACTTAAAACTAAAACAGAGGCAGACACAAGGTCAGCTTAAAGAGATTTGTGGAAGTGTGTACACTACATTAGATGCATGCACAAGTTGCCCGGTGTTGGCACAATATTTAGGGACTCACCCACACATGCAGGAAATTGTTGCTGGACTTTGGCCTCACATTGATTAAGTGAGATAAAACATGAATCATGGAAACGAACCTGATGATCGGTTTGAAGAGGATCAGCAGGGTCTTGATGAACATGGTGGGATGGACGATGTACAGGGCCTTGATGTTCTTCTTGTACCTAAGAACAAGCAGATGTTCTGTGGTGTATTGTAAAGAGTGAGTGTGCATGCACATGATGTCACTGAGCTCACTTTCTGTCAAACTCCCTGTAGGCGTCTCGCAGCCAGCTGAGAGAGGGTTTGTTTTCACTGGTCAGCCCGTGATGGAAGTAGATCAGCGTGTAGTCACTTTCCACGTACTGATCCAGAGTTCCTTTGAGGTACCTGCACAAAGGAAACATTAAAATATTATACAAAACGCTGGAGCGGAAACATATAGATGAGGCTGAAAATGTGAACCACTGTGCAGCAAACGCTTCATTTACCACTGGAGGACGTGTTACCACCCACACAGCTTTACACACTGACACATTACGGCTACAATCCTTCTTTTTCTTAACCATCTGAACCCAGAAATCACAGCGTGAATCATCAGAACTAATGGGTTCTTCTCAATTAAAAATATATTGTGAAGAACTGAAAGCAAACAAAAAAGGGAAGCCATGATTGACTCACACATTTATGCCTAATTTGCAGTTGAAAATCCAGAACAAGTCTTTAGTCTTTCTAGCTGCACAACGAAATGCACTGAGCAGAGGAGTCTGAGGTCCCATTAATACTCACATCAGCAGTTTGTGATGGTCCAGCTGGTGCTGCGGAGGCATCCTGCAGGCGTTAAATACGATCACCTTCCTGCCAAAGTTATCATCACCTACAGACCGAGAAACAGCATTGTGACATCATATTCAGCCTGTAGAAATGTGGGTAACAGATAAAAGTTTGTGACTGAGTTATCTGACCTGCAACTTCAATGATCTGATGCCTGGCGATGTCATAGAAAGGATGGTCCCAAGGCAGGTGGGGAGAGCTGGCATCAAAGCACTGAGACACATCTGTCTCTGAAACACACACACACTCATAAACACACAGATAAAGAGCAATGAACACATACAGCATCTCAGCAACACCCACCTGACTTGCTGAGCGCGGACTCATCCGCGGGCCACTGCTGGTCCTCTATAGTCGCCAGCTTCAGCTGCCCTAACTGCGCCGTCGCAGGGTCATCCGCCAAATCTACCAGCAGCTCGGAAGACATCACTCACATACACACACACACTGCGCAGGAATGGCTCAGATACACTCACATATACACGCACAGGGATACGGAGCCTGCAGGAGACAGACACAGTGGAGGTCAGTGGAGTCTGGATGTCGTCCTGTGTCACCTGATTCTCTGTGCCACAGAAAACATGTCCAGCATCGTTCTTCCTCTTCTCGCACATTAACTCTCTCTCCATTCTCTACACACTTCCTCTTATCTCCCAACCCCCCATTAGATGCACTCTGCCTCAGTCTCTTTCTCCACATTAACACACACTCAGAGCCTCGGCTCTCGCTCTGCATGATGTTATGCTGGTTGACAGCATGTTGCTTTAAATAAATATTGCTACTAACCAACAGTCGCAGTCAGCCTATTGCTGCTGAGCAAACACACACATACACACACTGTGAGAGAGCACAGTAGCTGAGAAGCTGGATTTATTTGGACGATGTTGTGGGCAGTAACAGGTTCCTCTCTGTGCTCACAAAGCAGGTCAGTGGAGGTCAAAGCAGAGGACCAAGGCCACACCACCTGACTGTGAGCTCATTTCTGGACGTGATGTGGCTTCAGAATTTAGTCCGGGTTGTTTTCAGTGAGTGTGCAAGCTGCTGCTGTGGAAGTAGAATGTGGAGCTGTGCTGAGCAGGGCAGTGAACATTACACTGTTACAGGAAAGACAGCATGCTGATAGGGCTCCGCTGGGTGTGACTACTTTAAATTGAGCAGAGGCACAGTGCCAAATCTGCAGTTTAGAACATGTTGATCATGGCGGCGTGCACAACAGCAAACACCACTATCACAGATCATATGATACTAGGACCCACATTTGCTCATCTGGTTTCACGGGTACTCAACTATGCTCACTGCTCCCTGAATCTCTTAAATAATAACAATAAATACCTGGATAACCAGGGTAAATATGTCTATGTGTCCAGCCCCACCTGTCTGTCTGTCTGCAGGTAGCATTGTTTAAGGACTGTGTTGCAACACAGCCCTCTGTACACACACACACACACACTGTATATATGAGCAGTTTGCCGAAGGATCCAGCTGTCACAGCACCCTGCCCCCCTTCATTCCTGCTCTGCAGAGGAAAGCAGCTTACACTCAGTGTGCTTCAGGGGTTTTGGGAAGTGGTTCCCTGGAAATCTGAGCAAAAAAACACACAGAGAGGAAGCTTCTGTTATCTGCCTGAGTGTGTGTGCATCAGCTTCCATCACTCTCTTCTTAAAGCACAGCAGCAGCACCATCTTGGGAAGCTATGCTCCACTATGTCAGTTAATATACATCATAGAGGGCCCAGAGCTGATGCTAGTTACCACTGAGGTTACGCAATTCTGTTAATGTGAAGGTTAGTTCCAAGAATCACACACATACAGAGATACTTCAGTGAAAGCAGCATCCTTCCCTAAACATCCTTCCTCATCTCTCACTCCTCTGATCATTTTAGCTCTTGATAAAAAACGCAAACTCATAAAAATCTTCTAAAGACTTGAGGGCATTATTAAAGGTCACCATCCAGACTGTCTCTCAAATAAGCCTTCCTGTTAAATAGGTTTCACGTATGCACTTCTGTGATCTATTCATTCATTTATTGAACACAGAATGAGGTTTTATTTTTGCCGAATTTTACAGGGTAAAAACTATACAATATGTTTGGAAAATCTACATGAAACAGGTCATTACGACATGAACCAGAAAACTGCGCTATTAGAGTTTGGTGAGTCGTTCTCTACGTATAGGAGACAGTGTAGACACTGTTGATAGCAAAACCGATAAAAGCAACAAGTGAGGCGTCAGATAACTTCCACACACAAACTCAGCTACAGGAAACATTTAACTGATGCCAGCTGCTGATGTAGAAAAGCTAAACAGGCTAACTTAGCCACATTAGCTGACAGATGTATTAGCAAACATCGTAGCAAGCTAGTACGGCTAATTTAGCAAACACGTCTGCATATTGTACAGGGAATGTTGCTCTGCTGTGTGAGAATTCACGACTAACGTCATAACAATAACTGAAGTAATGCTATGTTTGTAGCTAAACCACATCACTGCAGCGACACAGGTCAGCGTTATCACCGCTAATTAGTCCCACGGAACGAGACAACACTGAGAGTAGACGACCCATGAAAGTCCCTCAAGACGTGGTACTTATATCACAAGATAGTTAAATGTTTTTTTACCGTAATGTGGTCGCCTGTGACCTGCAGGGCAGCTTTGAGGCGTACGAAGACTCCGTTGATCTGTTGACAGATACGAACCTGTCAACTCTTCCGGTTTGAGGTTTTCAAATTAAACCCCGTGTTTTTGGAACTGTACCGTCAAAATAAAAGCACTCCGTGGCTCCTCCAGGTGATGATTTCGTGGAATTGCAAATGCAGAACACAAAAGTCAACGCCCCGATGTAATTTATTATTACTGTGTAGGAAGAAACACTTTTTAAAATAACATGAAGCCATAATAAACATCTTAAAATTGCGTCTTATGTATAAACACTGCCTATATATTGCATTATAATACAATGATTACGTAAATCAAAATATATAACAATGTATATATTTTGATTTACGTAATTATTGATTATTTAAAGCGATTACGTTTTTTAAAGCATTTTAAGGCTACTTCCGGTACTAGCACAAACAGGAAGTGCACAGGTTACTGCAATGACGGGATCCCCTTAGGGACAATTTTGTTTCCGGAAGTGGGAAAGGGGGAAAAAACTAGGCTGCAAAAACGTCTTGGTCCGGTGCGAATATTATTATTCATAAGAGGTAAATGCTAAGTAAATAAAGGTTCGTTGTCGGACAGGAAGGTTTTCAGGATAGTTGCAGCACTGACCTCCTGCTGTAAGGCCCGGGGTGACACCATGTCAGCAGAGGGACATGATGACACCGTGAGGCCGCTGTGGACCAACCGGAACTGGCCCAAACTGCGACCTGTGGTGGTACTTTCGACTTTGGGCTCGGCTGCAGTGGTGGCGGCTGTTGGTGTGTTCTGTGCCATGTTTTACCTGATACTTAAAGGTAAGAGCGCACAGAGGGTGGTGCTAACAAAACAAAACAATAACTAGCTTAAATGTGTGTTTTTAATAAGTGATTCTGTCTCAGACCTGCGGGCAGAGAGACTGAGAGCAGAGGATGGGACTGAGGAGCGGATGCTGGGTGAGACCTCAACATTTTCTCCTTCAAGAATCACTGCAACAGCACTGAAGGGTCAACAAGTGTGTGTGATGTGTGTGTAGGTTTCTGGAGCATCCTGGTGCTGTCAGTGCTGGTAGGATGTGTCTGCTGCGCCCTGTCGTGGACTCTCACCTACATAGACTTGTACCAGCCGGGCAGTGCCTTCCCCACACCGCTGACACTGCACCACCATAGGTAACACACACACAAATACAATCAACACAATAACCTTAACAGGAGTTAATGTGTGTGTGTGTTTGCTTCCTGCAGAGATGAATCCAGCCACGATCTCCTCATGAGTTACGGCGTTGCGGTCCTTAATGGCATCATGGCCACACTGACAGTCATCTGGAGCCTCTCCTGACACACACTTTGCTTTTTGTCCTCACACAAAATATATTTCTTTGTCATACTTATCACATATTTCTTTCTAAGCATGCACTTGTTTTTCTGATTGACCTGCAGAATGTATTCAGCCATGTTTACATCCATTTGGTCTTTATACACTCTCACTCATCAACACTGGAGCTCACTTAGTTTGTGGTGTGTTATAATGAAACAGACACACACTGTTGTGTTTTCAAGATTTATAACGAAAGATTTCATTTTATGTCGCTCCTTACACGTTTGACCCTGTAAGGCACTTCATACCTTCTTCAGAAGCAGATTGTAGGTTGTAGGTTTAAAAATACTACTGTAACACACAATAAAGCTTCCACTGCTTGTGACCAGCTGTGTCTCTGATAGTGCAGTATTCAAATACTTGAGTAAATATGATATTATGGAGTAACAATAACATTTTAAGGCAGCTGAGAAATGCAAAAATTATATAAATAACTTGTAACTTAGACATTAACACACAGCAGAACCCCAGCTGCCCACAGAAACATGGCAAGTAAACAATGTGTTGTCAGATTGTACTGAAGGCATCTCGCCACCTAGTGGCCAAACTGAAACAATGCAGCTTGTGTTTTAGCAGCTGATGTTTTTACACCGTGTGAATCCTGTCTAATGTTCAGTCACTCTGTTTATAGTTTACTGGAATATATGTATTAAGTTCATTGTTTTGTAGCAAGCGTGTAACATAATTAAAAAACATAAAAAAGTACAACCTTACATTTCTTTGGAAATCTGACCAAAACATTTTGTGAGTTTTTGTCATGTGACTGTTGGTCCGAAATGGCTCCTTTGTCATGCCGATGAGTGCAAATTTTAATTAATAATTAAAGTGCTTTGAAATATATTAATAGTAGACTTGGTCATATTTGACTTTGGAGCACTATGATTAACATGATGTGTTTTAAAGAGTGTTTAGAGTCTGAGGGTTTGTCAGACTGTTCAGGGTTTTAGCAGCAGCTGTTTGAATGAGTGCTGGTGAAGACACAGCACCTCCACCCACTGCTGTGTCAGTGGCTGCAGAGGTCACTCCAGTGAACACAGAGCTTCGCCTCACTCTTTACTTGCTACCTCGTGTCACTGGCAGGAGAGTCCGACCCAGTTTCTGCTCCGTCTTGTGCCAGGACCTCCTGCTCGGAGCGCCTCCTGGAGATGAGGGTCCAAAGGCCCGCCAAGAGGAAGATGACAGAAATGGCAGCAAAGTACCCGCCGTAGATGAGGAACTGCAGAGTAAAAATGAAACATCTGACACCCTGTTCTCTACTGTGGAAAAGGGAAGTGATGGTGCTGCGTCTTCTCACCTGCTTGATGACGTCCAGGCCCAGGCCAGCTGAGTCCACCACCACCACAGTGATCACAGTCTGCAGCAGCAGCGCCACAAAAGTGTTGACTCCAAACACCAGAGCATAACGCTGCATATTTAGACTGGCTGCAATCTCATAGCTGAAATAAAACACAAAGAGAACAGAACTGCTGTGTATGTACTCACAGGTTGGTGACTCAGCATCACTCCCCCACTGTGGGACTGCAGATGTTACAACAGCCTCCTGGTTTCTGCAATCTGCTCTGCACTTACACAAGCGTCCTGTTCCTGCCTGCGATACTCACGTAGCCACTGTGATGAGCAGCATGTAGATGGATCTAAATAGGATGTATGAGCAGTAGCACACCCAGATGTCCTTCACCAAGTCCATGACAAACACACACACAGCCATCAGCAGGGAGAACACACACAGAGCCAGTTCCCCCCACACAGTCCAGGACACGGGCAGGCAGCCCACCAGCAGAGCTGCCAGGGCACCTGCGGACCCACACAACAGCTGTTACACCCTTCACCTGCCACATGTTTACAGAGAAGGTCACAGGTCAAACCTCACCGAGCAGCGTGGACGCCGTCTCTACGTAGCCGTTGTAGATTTCATAGTCACTGGAGGGACGAATGTTCTCCCACAGGACCTGAGCGTAGTTGACAATCTGGTAATAGCCGCAGGTGGCCAGAGCCCACCACAGCGACCAGGCCAGCAGGGGGCGACACTTGTAGCACTGAATGGAGTCTTTAAAGAGCAGCCGCAGCACCTCCAGCAGGCCTCTCCTACGACCTCCTGCCTCAGAGGAGACCTGCAGACAGACATGGGTGGAGTTTTAAGTGATCCCATCACATCCGTGTTTCCTCCTGAGTAAAGCAGCGTGTCTCTTACCTGGCCTTTCAACGGCACTTTGCTCTTCGAGTCCTCCGCCTCTTCCAGGAGGGAGGGGCTCCTGTCCTCTGCTGCTTCTGTGCTTGTGTGGAAGAACAGGCTTTTCTGGGGCATGGGAAGGAACCAGGGAGCCACAAAGGCTACGATGGCCGACGACATGGTGATGATGACCAGGTTAAGCAGCTGAGCTTCAGCCACAGAAAGAAGGAGCTGACCCATCAGAGATCCAGCAGCAGATCCGAACAGAGTGACGCTGCGGCAGTAGCCCGTCACTTTCTTGTAGTGCACCGGTTCCACCACGCTGTAGATGTAGGAGTAGTAGGCCACGTCTGAGGCTGTTGCCAGTCCAAAGACAAACTCCAGAAGCTGCATGGCCAGCAGACCCTGAGCCTTCCACAGCATGACATATGTCACAACTAAGCTGGTGGCCTGCAGCAACAACACCGGCTTGTAACGGAGATAGTCAGTGGCCAGGAAGACCGGAAACAGCAGCACCAGGTATGAGTACGTCCACACCGGGTAAATTTCATTGACGACCTGCAGATAACACAAGATAAATGGTGCATATAGACTCACAGCGATCACACTTGGTCACAGTGCCTTTGATTATGTGGGTCACATCAGCACTTGACAGAGGTCATTATTTGGGGATTAACCAGAAATCCCAAAAGGTGACCATTCTTCACAAGATTATTCTGTCTGAGACCAGAGTGGAAAGAAGTTCTTTTATAATTGCACAAAGTAAAATACTTGGAAACATTAACTCTTAATAAGTAGAGATGGATCTTTGCCATTTTATGTATTACACTGTTTCTATATATATAAGGCTATATACACCCTATGTGGGTCAAAACATCAGCATTCAAACTTGCACTTTCTTCAGGAAATGCCCTTTTCTAGTTTTAAAACTTGAAGTTGACAGAAGAAGAAGAAGAAAGAGGGTGAAGAACATTACCTAGCAGCAATCAAACTAATGACGTCTACGTATAAAATAAATTATCTTGCTTCTTAATCGCCTGTTAAACCCATGTATAACCGTCCAAACTTGTATCTTTTATTCACACACACACATCTATAGTGGTGCAGCCGGAAACGGTAATAATGCAGCATCGGGTGCCTCACACACACGATGATGAACAGCCGGTTTGACAGGTTTCAGTCATGTTTGATTAGTGATAATAATAATAACAACATTACAGTACGATGAGTTAGAACTGTTTTACTTTTGTTAAAATCGTGTTTGTTTTTTTTTTGCACTATATTCGTCTGTACAATGAGATACAATAATATACAATATATTACGGTAAAAGTTAACGCAGCGGCGGCCGTAGACTTTAGCCGCTAAGCTAGCTTACCTCGGTCTCCGTTAGGTTTTTGTCCGGTCCCATCAGGTAGGCGGTGAGGAAGGGCTCCAACGGCCGCAGGTTGGAGAAGAACCCGTACAGGCATAGCAGTAGAGTGGGGTAAAACAGGGACATGTTTGACACAAACGTGACCTCCACCAGCTCGCATCACTTGTTTCTTCTTCTGCGCTGCCGCTAAAAGAGTTTTACAAGAGTGGCGCTGCCCGGCGCACTACCACCACCCAAAGGCCAGAACGTGGAACTGCAGCGACTTTGACAGAAAGTTATTTATCAACTCATTTCCCACTAAACTATTAAAAACAACACACAAATATCATTCTATAATACCCAAGAAACTTTTTATTGATAAATGTACATTACTTTGAAGTGTTACAGAGTGAATGTTTTTTTATCCATCCAGCACACAACAGGGAAAGTAGAGCGGGAATTACTGAAGCAGATGCTTTATTTAGTCAGAAGCAAGTCGAACAAAAAAAAGCCCAGATGTTTTTTTGGATAAATAATAGTTTGGTTCTTGACACAGCTGGAGCACAATGGAGAGTCACAACAAATACTATTACAGTAAACCTGTAGAAAAACACAAGCAACAAGAACAAGATGTGAGCAGAACGGGCCGAGCCATGAACACACATTCAGATAACGCAGTTTTAAGACAAGTTGGCATAAAAGAGCTGATTCTGAACAACCAGGTGACTCCAAAGTGGTGGACAAAGTGCTTTAGATGGACAGCAACATTAACAGTGTGGGGCTTCATTCAGCAGCTGCTCCTGTTCTGAACTGGTTTCATTTGTTTTTCTAAAATGACCTTGTACACATTTAAAGCAGTGTGGAATGGGTGAGTTTTAATGCATCAAAATCTTAGTGGACAAGAAGATGGATGTCATCATGGATTTCATCTCTGTGAGTCAGTACACAGATGTCAGGATGTGGTTAGCCTAGCCTTGCACAACAGATAAGTCTGTGTACTGGACACACACAGGAGAAAGATTCCTTAATGTTTCCCCACACAAAAGCATCTCAGAGTAACACAAACCGGTTGTAATCAGAGCAGATGTCATCTGATATCGCTCCTGCAAAGGCAGATGAAGCTACATAGTGAAGTGTCTTGTGTAATCGTATTCTATTGTGGGAATGACAGCCTGCACAAACTTGAGGAAAATCAGAAGATACCTGGAAGTTTCAGTTAAGGAAAACAAAACAGTGAATGTATGTAAACAAACAGGTTTTAACATGGAGGTGTATCATTTTTGAGCAGCCTCTTGTGACAACCATAGGAACTGCACTTCATCACTATGAAAGGATACATATGCACACCAAGCTCTCCTCCTCCTTCTGCCACAGTCTCAATGATCTTTTTCATCACTTCAGCATGTCTGAAAGAAACCATACGTTTACATGTGTGTGTGTGTGTGTGTGTGTGTGTGTAGCACTGGCAGGAAACTGATCTCACCTGCATGGGTGGACGGAGCACATGGCTGGGGGAGGAAGGTGCGGGTGGTTCTCGATGGTGACTGTCTTCTTCACGTGGTCCTGGCTGATGTCCTCATACATCTGTTCTACAGTCAGTGGCTGCCTGTCCTGGAAGACACAGCAACATGGCAGCCATGATAAACTCATTTTATTTATTACAAAGATGTCATGAAGTCTTTGGGTTCACATACTTCATCATATCCAAAGAGCCAGAGTCGAGGGGTCTGGTAGTATTTATCATAGGTGATGTACAGGTCGTACGTTCTGGTCTGCAGGATGGCGTCTTCGCTCCCCGGCTCTGCTTTGGCTTTGTTTTCCACCATTTTACTGGTGTCGAGCGTCGCCTGGAGAGTAGACAGCAGGATTGTCAGGTGGAAGTGGGATGATCACTGACATAAAAAAACATGCTGTGATCTCACCTCGTCTGTTTCCAGCAGGCCGCTCTCCTCATATTCTGAAAGAAAAAAAAGTTTGTGCTTGATTATGAGACATCAGACAGCGGCTCCATGAGAGATACCTGCTGACAGAAGGGAGATACCTTCCATATCTGCTGCCTCTCCATCCTCATCTTCATCATCATTATCATCATCACAACAGGCTGCAGACGTAGTGTTCATGTTCTTGTCCTGGAAAAGTTTAGATCAAAAGTGTAAAGGTTGTTCTATACTTCATGAGAACAGAGAGCAGAGAACTGATAATGTTCAGGGAAGAGGGCGTACAGCATGACGATAGAAGATCAGTAGCTGACTGTAGCAGACCTCTGGTCTGTGTGAGTTTATTTCTGTGAACGTGTGGATGACTGTCTGCAATAATGCATCCCGTCTCCCGGTGTTTAATGTGCACGAGCCACTGTAACGCTGTGATCGATACTGGGATTAGTTTTTATCGCCACCTTTTGGACAGACGCTCTCCTCTGTGCGCCGTGTTTCTCCTTCCAGGAGCTGTTTGCCAGCTGCTCATCTAAACTATCCATCATCGCTGTTCTTACTCTTTCTGTCTGTGTGTTCTGCATCTGAAGACTGTCTTGCGCTTCTCCACATTCATCACGCCCACAATAAATTCCGACCAATCACAGCATGATTGACGCACAGCCTTGAGAGAAAAAGTTCTGCCCGGGCCATGTGTCCGAGATCGCTGCACAACGGGCGGTCCGAGATAAAAATGACGTAATTTTGTGGGCGTAACGTCGGCAGGGGGAAGGGAGTTCTCTGTTCTCGTTGAGTATGGATCCAGCTAAAAGGTCTTTTTTATTTCCATGAAACACATATTTCTCTGTAAAAATACAAAGTGTACCTTATTGTTGTCCAGTGAAATCTCCTGTACAGCATCTGTGACTCCTGACACACCTGCAGAAACAGGTCAAACAGTCTTTACACCTCTCATCCTCTTCAACAGAACTGATGATGAATACGTTCAGATCAGTGATGTTGTCTGACCTGAGTTGTGGTAAGTGTCCACCCAGCCTCCGTCTCCATCGTCCTCTTCTATGATGGCCTCCAGCTCGTCTGAATACTCCATCTGTTTACAGCGCTTGTAGCAGGGAACTGCAACACACACGCACAGAGGTTGAACTAAAAACTACACTGTTCATCACAGACACAACCCGGACACACCTGTGGACTCCACTTTCCTGTTGTCCTTTAAAGCATGTGATGCCAGAATATAATATTCTATCCAAATAAATCACATGAAAAAAAGAAAATGCAGTTATTTTTCTCACCATTGCGTGTCAGAAGAAACTGTTTATCCTGGGGTAAATATGGTTTCACCTTCACTTCCTCTCCAGAGGCCCTGAAACACCACAATCATAAAACATGATGTTAGATAAAGTCATGCGTTTCCTCTCCATTACACATAAATTAATTGGAAAAAAATCAAAACACAACATAAAAAAATCCTTTTTGTCCAAAGTCCAAAGGATGACACACAAACAGCAAAGGGTTGTGATGCAATGTGTGTTTCTCCCTGTGTGTTATTGCATTATGCTGTGAAAATACAGAGCTGCACAGAAAATAAGAAGCTAATTACTGACTGAGACTCAGCTCACCATTTCCATGTGGGGCAGTGATGAACCAGATGATCCCCTGCTGCTACAAACTGGATCCCAGAAAGAAAACAAGGACATTTATAAACAGATTGTTGTGATTTAGTGCAGAACTAGTGAAGCTAAAGGAGCACAGTCTCACCTCCTCTGGTGTGATGACTCCAGTCTCTTTAAATTTGGACTCCTGTCATAAATAATATTATATGTTAGCTTCGGTGTACACAGAGGTAAATAAAAATAACCACCGTGCCTGCTGTGACTGTGTGTTTATGTCATCTCATACTAGCTACCACCTTATCAACAAGCTAGCCCCGTGCACACTCTGGAGGTTTACCTTCAGCACCGGGGTGAGGAACTCCGCCACGCCGAGCGCCGTGCCTTTCACCGTGTTGATCACGTTCTGCATGTCGGCGGTTACAAAAAAAAAATACTCCTGAAAGCTTCCAAACCAAAGGTCTGATTATTTTGACATAGCTACTCAGAGGTAGAGAGCCAGCAAGAGCAAATCACATGACGCTCCTCCTGCTACTTCCGGTATCACAGTTTCTCGCGAGAAGTGCGGAGGTGACACAAATGTGCGTGGAAACCTCACTCTTAACAGCTAACGGATTAATATGTTTTTGATTGATCATCGATCGATTAATGTTGGTTGATTTGGAGCAGCTAGGCTAAGCTAACAATGCTGCTCAGGGCAATGTGGAGACACTCGGTGAGGTTACGGGGAGCAAAGCGCCTTTACGTGGGATTCAGTACCGCAGCCCGGACCAGGTCCTGCTGCGGTACTCCGGGTAAGACATGGGTGAGACCGAGCGGGTTTGACACAGGCGTAAAGACCTACAACAGCCTGACCAAACAGAAGGAGCCGCTCATCCTGGCCAGAGAGGGAGTCGCTACCTGGTACGGAGAGCTACACGAAGGCAGCATGGAGTCTGGAAGCTGTGCGATAACTTGTCCGTGTGTTTCAGGTACAGCTGTGGACCCACCGTGTACGACCACGCCCACCTGGGTCACGCATGGTAATGATGTAAACACCGTCACTACAAACCTGTGTGTGTGTGTGTGTGAGAGAGAGAGCTGATGACTTCACTAAAGATACTCTAGTTTGCCAATGTTATTTTCAAAGTCTCGCGAGATTATGCTGCTGAGACCCAGGAAAGCCTGAAATAAAGTTTCATTTCTTAAAAATACCGTTTTTATCTCAAAACATTTGGAACAGCTTGTAAGTACTGTTGACGTCGCCTGTTGGAATCAACTAACTGAGGTCTCTTGTGTCTTGTTTCCTTAACCGTCTCAGTTCATATGTTAGGTTTGACATCCTGCAGAGGATTCTGTCCCGGATGTTCGGAGTCACTGTCATTCATGCCATGGTCATCACTGACATCGATGACAAAATCATCAAAAGGAGTTGGGAGGTGAAGAATCAGCCGCACGCCTGTGTGTGTGTGAATAAATCGTGTTTTATTCTAAACTTTTGTTTCCCTGGGTTGACAGGAAAATGTTTCCTCAGCCTTCTTATCTAGAATGTATGAGGATGAATTCAAGAAGGACATGCTGTCACTGAAGGTGTGCTTGCTGCAGTAAAGTGAATGTAAACATGTGTTTTAATGATTGTCTATAAACATGTTGTTGTTGTCGTTCCTGAGGTGATTCCTCCTGCAGTGTATCTCAGAGTCACTGAGAATGTGCATCATATTGTTGCGTTTATCGAGGGGATCATCAGAAACGGACATGCTTATGCCACAAAGGAAGGTGAGTGTGGACGTCTGGATTAACAGCTGCGTGTCTGCAGTGTCTGAGCCCACAGGTGTGATCTGCTTTGTGTTTTCAGGTGATGTGTATTTTGACATCCAGTCCATTGGGGACAGATATGGCAGGTTTGTGGGAGCTGTAGAATCTCAGGGAGAAACTGGTGAGTTGTCTTCTGGAAAGGAGTTTGACGGAGTTGAACATTTAATAATCTGAACATATTTGCAGGCAGCTCAAATAAATGCGACCCGAGGGACTTCGCCTTGTGGAAGCCGTCTAAACCTCAGGAGCCATACTGGGAGTCTCCGTGGGGCAGAGGACGGCCTGGCTGGCACATCGAATGTTCTACTGTTGCCAGGTTTGGACTCACCACAGCCTGACATTCACTGTAACAGCTGACACGGTGTTTATGCAGTGCTGTTGTGTCTGTGCTGGCTCCAGCCGTGTGTTTGGGAGGCAGCTAGATATCCACTCTGGAGGAATCGACCTGGCTTTTCCTCACCATGAGAACGAGATCGCTCAGAGTGAAGCCTATCACCAGTGTGGACAGTGGGCAAACTACTTCCTCCACTCAGGTGAAATTCTGACCATAGACTTCTTCAAATTAGGATTTTCTTTTACAGTTTTCCTTTCTTGTTCTTTATCTTAGGGCACTTACACCTGAAAGGCAGCACAGAGAAGATGTCCAAATCTTTGAAGAACTACATCACCATCAAGGTGGAGTAATCATTAGTTATGATAAATAAATAGTGCCTGCTTATCATGTCTCTGTCATCCAACAGGACTTCCTGCAGTCCTACTCTGCCAATGAATTCAGAATGTTTTGTCTTCTGGCCAAATACAGATCAGGTGGGATTATAATCTTCATGTTGAAACACTCCCCTCAGTCGTGGAGCAGGATGTAGACTATGCCTTGTCTCCACAGCCATAGACTACAGTGACAGCAGTATGGCGGAGGCTCGGACCTGTCTGGAAACAATCTCCAACTTCATCCATGCTGTTCAGGCCTACGTGACGGGTCAACTGCAGTGTTCACCTGTGCAGGAAGAGGTCCTCTGGGAGAGGTAGATTCTTCTCCTCGCTCTTCTTCGTCTTTTCTCTGTCTGTGTCAGCAGTTGTTCTTTCTTCAGGTTGGCTGAGACCAAGTCCAGTACGCTGAAAGCTCTGGCAGATGACTTTGATACGCCGCGAGCCGTCAGCGCTCTGATGAACCTGGTTTATCATGGAAACCGCCAACTCCAACCTGTTTCCACAGTAAGCTGACCGTCCCACCTGCAGGTCACATGATGTGTTCACACCTGGTGGACTGATTGTGGCACCGCTGTGTGTGTGTGTACAGTGTGGTGGAGCAGCCCACAGCTCTGCAGTGTTTGGAGCGATAGTCACTTACATCAGAGACGTCTTGGATGTGTTCGGGGTCGATCTGCTGCACAGTCAGGTCAGATTCATTCACACAGCAGGAAGGTGTGTATGTTTGTGTGGGCTAACGGATGTGCTGTCATGTTCAGGACGCTGGTGCGCTGGGTCATGGAGGAAACCTGCATGCTGTGGTGGAACAGCTGACTCGTTTCAGGAGTGAAGTCCGAGCCTTTGCGCTCACACGTCAGGAGGACTCATCCAAAAAACCTGCACTGTACCCGGACAGGATCCCTTTGCTCAAAGCCTGCGACACCCTCAGGACTGACCTGGCACCGCTCGGAGTGCTGATTAAGGTATTAATATGAAACAAATGGGCTTTTACAGAGGTTAGGATTCTGGACTGATGTGCTGTTGTGTTTTCAGGACAGAGGAGCCACCTCAACATGGGAGATAAAAGAGAGACACCTAGAAAGAAATAAAAACCAGGAGGAATCCAGCTGATATTCTCTACCTCTTCAGTTTATATTTGATGTGCCTGCATCAGTGTATGAACTCAAATCACAAGATGTAATTATTTTTGTTCCTTAGTTGTGTTTTTTATTTACATTCAATAAGTGAGATTAAAATCTCTAAAATCCAAGCCCATAACTGGTTCTGATGTGTGACTCGGGTCTTCTTGCTCTCGGTTACTTAAAGCAAAAGTACATTTAGAACCACTCACTGCTGACAGAGGAGCTTTAGCCGGTTTGGAGGATGAGCGCTGAAGCTGCACGTCTTCTCACCAGCTGCTGACATTCACCTCCAGCAGTCAGGCGTCCCGTTATGTGTCCTTCAGGCAGTGCTGCGGCTCTCGGGCATCAGGTTGATGAGAGAGTTGCTGGCCTGAGCCAGCTCTGTGATTGACACTCTGCCTCTCTGTCTGATGAACTGAGCCACTGAGTTCAGCTCCTCTGGGGTAATGGAGATAAACTTCCCTCTGTCATCTATCACACCTGCAGTTACAGAAGACACAAGGATTTAGTCAGTGAACAGGAACAGAGCAGGTTGTTCTTATGTTCTTTCTCAACCACCAACCTGTGAGCGAGCCTTCAGCTAAAAGGTCCTGCAGTCGGGCGATAGCGTCCTGAGTCCTCATTCCAAAGTGAGAGGCCAGGTCCTCCAGGAGGACCACCTTAGAGCTCTGCAAGAGAGAGAAGGCCGTTAAAACACAACATACAGACACTTAAGTGCAGGTCAGAGGGGGCCGAGTCTTACCTCGATGTACTGGATGAACTCTTGCAGCAGGTTGCGTGACTAAAGTAGAGTAAAAAAAAAAACACAGACTTTAACTGATATCCAAAGATGGAGGAAAAAAAACGTTGAACATGATCTGACATGATCTGACCTGGTCTTCAGAGAGCTGCTCCTCCTCTCCCTGGTCTTCAATGATGAAGGAGGCTTTCAGTCTCAGGTACTCCTCTTCCTCTCGTCTTTCCTGCTCCTCTTTGGCTCGGCGCTCCGCTTCTTCCTGAATAAAGAGCAGCACAGAGTGTCAGCTTCTCCTCACATAAACACACAGAGCTCCTGGGAGGACTGAGTGTGACACCTGTTTCTGTTCCAGCAGCCGCTCCTTCTCCTCCTCCTGCCGCCTCTCCTGTTCTCTGAGCTCCTGCATCCTCTTCCTCTCCTCTCTCTCCTCCATCTCCACCTAAGAATTGCAATTATGGGAAAGCAGGGTCCATCAGTCAGTGGTTGTCAAAGCTGAAAGGCAGAGGAGTTAGTCTACCATCTGCCTCACCTCTCTCTGGGCCTTCTTGGCCTGTTTCTCCTCCAGCTTTCTCTGCTTTTTGGCTCCGACCTTTGCAGTTGGACGGAAACCCTGCTGCTCTTCCTCTTCTTCCTCCACATGCTCCTCCTCTGAAGTCCACAGCATCTCATTACATCACACATTACATACAGCATCTGCTCAGATACAAACACAAACCACGCTTTGAATGTGTTTACCGTGCTCAACGACTTCTCTCTGTTGTCTGTTTGCCATCACGGAAGCGAGGTTCCTCCTCCTGCGAGGCATACCGGCTCCTCGCTCCTCTGCTGCCCGCTGAGGGGCGCCTGCTGCCCGGCCAACATCCCTCTCATGCTCCACATCAGCTGAGAAAACATAACATAACAGAAGCCATTACTAAACAAAACAACGGAAGGAATGTCGACCCACTGCAGCCACCGTAGTTTTTGACACATGACAGCTGACTGTGAGCTGACGTAGCATTAAGTCGTCTTGAGTGAACAGTTTTCATAAAAAAACACAATTTCACACCCTTAATATTCGTTCACATATCATACTGTATTTTAAAGACACACCTACGAACCTTAAGTTACGGTTACAGCTTAATATACCCCATGCTAACAGTTAGCATTAGCTCCCAGATGTTTAACGTTGGCTCACACGCCCCTTACCTTCCCGTGTTTTCTGCCGCACCTTCACCGCAAAAACAATCAGGACAATGAGGATAGCAGCAGCTATCAGATACAAAGCAATATCCATAACTACTCTGAAATAACTTCACTGAACTTAAATCCCTCAACAGAGCGCTGTACACCTCATAGCGTAGCACCCTTCTTCTTCGGTGTTTGTTGGCGGGGAGTCATGGAGACACGTCGCCACCTGCTGTACCGGCGTTTGTGGCATTAAATCACCAACTAAAAACTATTAATAATTTTAAAAAAGTGACGAGAATAAGTGTCAAAACGTATTTATAAGTGTTTTTTGTTTCGTACAACGATTTATTAAAAGTATTGGTCGTATATTATTGCTCTTGCGCGCAAATAGTACATTGTACAAACCGGAAGTGCTAAAATGCTAATGCTTTTCCGGGCTTTAGGGTTAATTCTTGCTATATGTTAGTCCAATTAGAGAAATTATACTTCACATGACAACAAGCATACATAAAATGTGTGTGTGTGTGTGTGGGGAGAATAAAGCTGCATTTTACCTCAGCATATTTTGTGCAGTGCCGCTTGATGCCCAGTAGGTGGCAGACACGCTGCAAACATCTACATGCACACAATGTGAGAAACATCCTTGGAGGGATCGTCTGCTGTTTCACAGTAGTGCTCGAACAAAATGATGCTATTGAGATGTATGATGGGAACTGTAGGATCTTGCAGCAGAATTTTTTTTTAAATCTTTCTATATAAAAACATATAACAACCTGTTATGAAATGGCATGTGTGTGTGTGTACTCCAGTCTAAACTTAGAGCAGTGAACTCATTCTCCCTCACAGAGGAGCAGGAAGAATGTCCCCGTCAGCACATTTTTCTGTAAGAACAGGAGAGAAGAGAGCAAATGAAAGTGAGGCTAATCATTTAATCCCCTCTCCTACAGAAGGATGTGAGGCTCCACTGGGTGTGACAGTACTTTTCCGTCACCAGTGACATCTGGAGGACACATCCTCCTCATTGAGCAGCCACTGCAATCTGATCCTCCCTCCCTTTCTCTCTGTAGGTGTGTATATGTTCCACCTTGTACATGGAAATGTTTTGTTGCTACCAAAAACACTAATCATGCTGGAAAAAAAGAGTGTGTGTGTATGGAGGATCTTTACTTCAGTGAGTACGGTGTCCTCTGAGCAGATGAATTTCAGCGGATCTCAGCTCTGTGTTTTTTTGCTGTGGGCTGTAAATGTGTCTCTGCTGTGATAAGCGTGACTATATTTGTGCAGAGAATTGATGCTATCTTATATAGTTTACAAAGATGGTGTGTGAGAGTCTAAAGTTGAAGGTGAGCCCTGGAAGGACACTCTACTTGCCGCAGTCCTTATTTCCTGGTTCACTGCTCAGGTGATCTATGGGGGGCGGAGATTACTGCAGCTCCACTCCTGCTACCAGAAAACCTGCAATATACAATGAAGAATGTGAAAAGATGGCAGATGACCTCGGAGCGTCACGCTTTGTCAAACCTCCGGAGGTCAGTTCCCCCATGAGAAGAGCTGACCAGCCTGTGCAGGTGTAGCAGCGTGGATGCAGTCATGATGATATCTGTAGTAGGAAGTAGTAGTAAGAAGGGGGCAGGGCAGAGAGGCAGGAAGAGGTGCACTGTTCTGCCGGGACAAGGTGACTCTTCACGCTCACCTGAAAGTATTTACAACAGAAAGAACCTCCTTCATGTTTTCACAGGAGGACAGTATGAGAGGAATTTGTGGGAACGGCCACATTGTCTGCTCCTTTGTGGTTTAATTCATAGCCTGACTAGAGACAAAAGCTGCAGTGGGATTGAGAAATATTATGCGTGGTTTCAAAATCTCACTACAAACAGCAGATTAGTCAGAGAGTTTCTTTTCCCTCTTCTGCACACATGAAACACACATTTTTATGATTGCCATGCATTTACGTGCTGCTTGGTCAACTGCAGTCGGCAGTTAGGAAATAAAGCCATTGCAGAAGGCGCACAGACGTCCGTGTTAAAACTCCAAAGCAGCGTGTCAGCCCTTTAAGCTTTAAGCCGCCATCTTTAACCAAAGACAGGTGAGTGCAGACACGTGAAGGGCAGTGCAAAAGCGGACTGTACTCATAGACTTTGTTGACACTGAGTGGTGATCCGTGACCGTGATTTTGTTGTCGTCACAATAGAAGTAGGTGACGTTGACACGTGTGGAGCAGATGAAGTTCCGATCTTCATCATCACTGAAATCTGACGTGTAATAATCCTTAGCGAGGACAGGACGATCTGGGATTTTGTATTCTCTTATCAGGTGCAGCAGACTCTGTTAATGGTTGTGTGTTTTATATGACTGCAGGTCAGGGCGTGTTGTGGTACTTTCACCTTGTTCTTCAAGGGCATCATGGTGGACTCACAGTGTCTTCTTTGTCAGCCACACAATGCTGCTTTACCTTTCAACAGGTGCTAATATGAGGCCTTCAGTCATGTGACCACGCAGCCTTTTCTTATTCCAAACAGATGCTGCAGACTCACAAAATCATCAGATCAAGCAGTTCCTTTACCCTTCAGCTTGCACGAGTGCCACCATCGCTCCCACCCAGCACACTTCAACTGTTGTGAGTCTCATTAGAGCAAACACGACATAAAGCTGCCGTTGAGCTGAGCGCCTATCAGTTTCACTTGTCAGACAAAAAAACCTCACTGCTGCTAAAACCACAATCATCTGAGTCTGAGTCACTTCAAAACAAGACTTTCATAACAGCTTAAAGAGCCGGAGTCTAATTCTGCCTCAGGTTATCTATCTGGCTCAAATATTAACCATCACATGAATTATTGGAAGGAATGAGCGCTAAACTTTATGCTGGGGTTTGCAGCAGCTAAATATGAGCAAGGTGTGGATTAATTTGTAACCAGTTTCGCAAGAACGGCATCAGGAGAGCGGCAGGTCAAGACGTCTGGAGAGCCACATGAAAGTTTAATACGTTGGGAGTGTTGGTTACACAGTGGACAGCAGCAGCTGGCACGTGACGGCTCTGCCAAAGTCTGACTTTTGTACAGACTTTTACATCCTGCATCCAATTGATTTCCAGGTGAGCTTCATACAAGCAGAGCGAGGGAGCAGATGAAATGGTAGCAGGCCTATCTGGTTCCCGCTTTCACTCATCATGACATCACGTCCTGGATTCGGAGGATTGGATTTCAGAGTCAAACATTCACCTGACTTAAATGCACAAATACCTCACAGCACCTCATCTCCTGCACAAGATCCTGAGATATGTGATGTAATCAGAGCTTCATCTGAGGCCTTTTTAGATGCTAATACTTCAGATGTGTTTCTGCACATATTAACCAGCGCCTGTGAGAGAGGACATTTAAACTTTCCATTATGACCCTCTGTAAATAATTGACCTCTGCGCCGTTATAGTTGTGGCCTTGGGGTCGTGACTAACAAAAGGACTTTTGTTCTATAAGTTAAAGAGTGTTTTTATCGCACACACAGGCAGGAAAGCATTTCTGTTAAACCTTTACAGCCACAGGATACTACTCCGTCCAACATGCAGGTCGTCCTCTTAGCAGGTCAAAGCCATCTAAACACTGATGCTACAGATTCCTCTGACTGTTTCGCCTACAAACAGCAGAATCACCACTCATCACAGTGTGAAGGTCAGGAGCTCCGTGCGTGGACAGATGGAGGTGGAAGTGACTGTATCTGCTACTGTTTCTGCAGCTCCACTCACTTTCAGATTTTAAATTTGACTTTAAAGCCTGACAGCCTCTGTGACTGCGCTTTTCTTCTGCCCCCTCCCCATCCTGCTGCTGCATCTCTCGTGCATGACATTGAAGCAAAAGTCTTTCATCCTGGTTGTGGAACTAAGAGGAGACCCACAGGGGAAAGGATCTTAGAAACCACAGCACTGCTTTAATTTATAAGTCATTAACTTCGGTGTGCCTGCCGGATGAAGCTCATTTCCATCATGTTTAAAGTCGATTTAGAGCCTATTTTTCCTGTTAGCCAGCTCAGACTGCAGTTCTTTTAATAGCTACATTCTTGTTGCTCTAAACATGACAGGACAAGCTCCTAAAATTGCTGTTTCTGTAAACACTTCTTGATCCAAAGCTGGTCAGAATTTGCTTGTTTCCTGTGTTTATATGTGCAGCACTGAAGCCGGCTCTGTGAGCGAGATAAAGCCTGACGTTCTTCTAATGATATAGCCAGGTGTCTCTCAGCGACCACGCCTAGACAACTACTGCCTTTTGTCTGTGCGTGTGTACACAATAAACATGTATGTGTGTGGCTCAAGGTGAAAGGGACACTTCCTGCTTAGGTTCAATTTGCACCAACATTTCCACAGATAATCTTATTAGTAACAGTGGTAACAGGCAGATCTTTAGCTAAAATATTTCTCACATGCTGACATTTCGTTCAGCACATTAGCATCATTTTTGGGTAAGATTTCCTCTTAGACATCCAAGTTAGTTTACTTTTTCTCACTTGTCACTACAAAATTATTGACTAATGATTTTTCTGCTCACTTGTAGTATTTTATCATTTTTAGTTAGCTTGTTCAAGCTATGCTGCCTCAATTTTCCATCGTTTATCAATCATAACAAAAGCTAATAAGTGTTATCCTTGCTAAACTAGCTTAGCCACCTAGCCGTGGCATACCTATAATGCATTTATCTAGTACTGTTGATGGCATAACATAAAGTATAAAAGTAATTTAGCTGGTTGATAGTGCCATTGAAGAGAGGTAGTAAGCCTAAATTAGTCCTTTCAAAATAAAACAGCTCACAAGCTGTTACAGGCAGGTGTCAGGTCTTTTTTTTTTTTAATTCACAAATCGGTAATTAATGGAGACCTTCACTCAAGAACTCCTTTTGTCCTTGAGGTAATATTTAAAGGTCAAAACCACCATGTGTAGCATTCTGACCAATCACACCTACACACACGTGTTTACATTCAAACAAATGCACACGGCTCAAGAAACCTAGATGGAAGCGCATTGCTGAGCAATTTTACACACGCATGCATGAACACAGACACACACACACAGCCAGACAAGAATGCGAAGCTCAAAGGTTTATATGTGCGTCAGAGCGATGTGTGTGTGTGCAGCGAGCGGCGGGTTAGTGAGGCCAATCTTACACAGTTTGCTAATTTAATTCAGATGGTGTATTTCCTGTGTTAAAGAGGTAACACACACACACACAGCAGAATGAAAAGCTTCTTATTTTGAGCTCAGATAGAAAACTGGGTCGTGGTGTGGCCTCTGGCACCGGGAGCAGAGATGCCCTTGGGGCCAATCTCAGAGAGGGGATAGAGGCTGCAGAAGCAGGATGCATGTACAAGTTTCAGCTCTGTGTATACTTGCAGTACTGTGTAGCTACAGCCTATTATCTCTGTGGTGTGTGTGTGTGTGTGTGTGTGTGGGGGGGGGGGGGGGTCAGGACACCTACTGTGTTAGAGTGGGAACAGAGACTTCAGCTGAATGAAGTCCATGTTGTCTGTTTAGGGGATGAAATGACTGCATTGTTTGTGCCATAATGACTGTTTGAGAAAAACCGACATGGTTCAGAATTGCAGGTTAGCACGCTGTAATCTGGCCCTCCTGGTAATTGTTGCCATGCAGTGACTTAACCTGAGCAGTCATGCTGAATTACAAAAAGTCTGCAACCAAACACGAAGCAGGAGCATCCAAAAAACTGCAGTTCAGCAAGACGCCACTAGAGGCTGGAGACTTTATAACAATACCACCACTACTTTTACATGGACATCAGTGTGGACACCCTTTGTTGTCCCTTTCAGCCATTTGTTAGCAACTACCTTTTTTCTACAGACACATAAATAAATGGTGTACTTTGTATGTTATGTGGTGTATAGACCAAAAGCCCATTAAAAAATCTATTGACGTCATGATGAGGGAACAGGATGTGACACAGGCAGTTTACTACTGCCAGTGACCTACAAACATGTTAGCACCAGAGTGAAGGACTTATTGTTATAGGACAAAAATGTGAACATCTGCCTTCTCTTCTCTCATATATAAAGTGCATCATTCTAACACTGTCTGTATTTTTAATGTATTGATCTGTCTGCTGGTTTTGTTCTGGTTTGGGTTGTACCAGGTAATGACTGACTCTCTCCTACACACACTTATCTGCAGAGCTCAGCCAAAACATCTATAGCTCTGCATATCTGCTGCCTCCATAGACTCTGCGTACGTCTTCCTGACGTCAGAGCGACGCAAAGATCCCCCCTCCCCTCAGGCTTCTGATTGGCTGCCACCGTTCCGCCCTCCTCCTGCAAGGTAACTTGCTGTAAGTTTCGGGCGGAGTCTTGTAGGAGGGGGTTTATATTGGGGAGTCGAGGCACCGATTGCGCTGGGTGCTTGCACGACGAGCCGGGAGTGGGTTCAAACACGCGCGGACGTACGGACGGAGTTAACAGCTCGGGCCATAAGTCAACATGTCTTCAAATAAAGACGATGGCGGATGGAAGAAGTTTCTGTGGAACTCGGAGAAAGGAGAGCTGCTCGGTCGTACCGGAGCCAGTTGGCGTGAGTATACTTGCTGCGCGCTCTCGCGGTCGTGGTAGTGCGCACGAGGCGCGTCGTGTTTCCTGCCACCTGTTTGAATTGACTTTGCTGCATTCAACAGCAGAGCGCGAGATTGCGTCATGGTGACTGAGAAAGTTTCCCCTGTGTGTGTGTGTGGGTAAATGGGTATGCGCGCGGTTGTGTGGGTATGCGCGCGCGCGTGGAGCTGAGTCTCACGTGAAGCTCTGATTGGACATTCAGAGCGCGTGTGGCTGCAGCTAGTGTGTGTGTGTGTGTGTGTGTTGATGGAGAGACGTCCACAGTGGTGTTTCAGCAGTTTAGTAGCTGGCAGTCAAAGGGTTAAAAATGCATCATAGTCCAAGGTGAGTCAAGGTGATAGGCCTGCGCGTAAACGGAGAGAGGAGTATCGATCCGTGTCGGGTTCCTCTGATCAGATGTCACTGTAATCTGAACAACAATACCACTGATTAACCTGTTCGACCTTTCTTCTCCCGTTTCCCCGGCATCGCACAGCGCGTGCCCTTGTTCTTCCTCACAATGTCACAGCCCCACGGGTGCTGCGTGGACTCGCACACACCTGGGAGGAGAGGTGTTTGAGTGCGGATCAGGGCTCCAGCTGAGGCTGCTGTTTGTCCTTCTGAGGTCATGAGAAAGTGCTGATGCATTGAACTGTGCCATGCGCAGAGCTGAAGGCTGTGATGAGAGGACGCATGTCATCAGACGTGTTCCCAGCTTTTCTTCCATGGCGGCTGTGGGGCTGTCAGAACAAGGCTGACTTTATGCTGGAATGAATTCTGTGTGTGTGGTTATGTGTCGGATGAAACGCAGCATTTATCACACGTCCTTGCATCTAACAAGCAGTGTGTCATGTGTTAATCTGTTGTGTCCTTGTGACATTGCCTCCTGCAGCAGGAGGATGGAGGGGGAGGCACAACGTATAGACGACTAGCTGGAAGGTTCATTTGTTGCCTGGCAGAATACAACTGAAGAGGAGCCGGTGCTCCCTTTTGGGAGTTTTCACAGGCTGAGAGGTCCTCTGAATGCTAGCTGTTAGCACGTGTCACCTTGTGGATGATAACGCGAGTTAAAGGACCTCCAAGTGGTGTTTAGTGGCACCTGGTGGTGAGGCTGCAGACTGCAGTCACATAGCTGCCTCGGCTAGCTCACTGCTATTCAGAAAATGATGTTACTACTCATGTTGCTGAATATTATTAGCTTGTTTGTAGTGGAATCCTCTGTAGCATCATAAAGATGTAAATGGTGTGAAGCGGCTCTGTCTGCTAAGAAGTCATGTGATGGTGTGAGAATCGACCGCCAGACCTTTACGGACATGAGATCTTGTCATGCTTTAATGCTTTAACTGTAAAACACTGTCACTACACTGTTGTGTAACTGTTATCAGTTGTTGTGCCTTTGCTCTGTCATAAAGCTGCTCTTTATGTTCTGACATTTCTTTTATCTTTTCTCCTCCACAGTAAAAATCTTTTTGTTCTATGTGGTTTTCTACGGCTTCCTGGCCGGGGTCTTTGTCGGCACCATCCAGGCCATGCTGCTCACCCTGAGTGACTACAAGCCCACCTGGCAGGACAGAGTTGCACCCCCTGGTAAGGACGGCTACAGATCTGCCATGGAGTCTGTAGACTCTGAGACATTAACACACCATTTAGTGACGGCCGTATGAAGGAGTAACAGCACCAAGCAGGGCCTTGTTTTAGCTTATTAGAGCATCTTGTGACTACATTTCCAGCAAATCAGAGTCCATGAATGAGGGTGTGGGATGAGTTCAGCCTTGTCACTGACCTCACCCCCCCCCATGGGAGTGATCATCCTAGACTGTTCACTGTTGCACCACACTGAGCATTAGTCCTGGGTTGCTTTCAAATGTGCAGCTAAATATAAAAAAATTCTAAATTACAGCTAGCTGGCTAACAGCTGCTGAGGTTAGCTACATTTGATTGGTACTAATACATCATTTCCTGTTTATGGCTAAACTTAGCTGCTAGCTAAATGTAGCTACACCACATTGATTTGTTGTTGTTTTGCCATTTGTACCAGTAGCTAATTTAGCTGAATAGTTTGTTTGTATCCACTCAGTGTTTTGCTACAGTTGGAAGCTAGCAGTTGCATGGAAGCCGTTAGCCATGAAGCTTTAGATTTCCACTAGAATTTGAACTACCATTGATTATTACGTTTATTGATTCACCTCTTAGAATCTTTAACAGATCACCCTTTGCTTTCTGCTGCCTCTTGACATGGTAGTCATTAAAAAATGGGTGTAGCTGCAGAGACACCTGCACAGTCAGACGTGTTGATGCTTATCAGTGTATGAACGGGCTGGTGGTGAGTGCAGTGCTGAGGTGTTCTGTCTTCAAAGCAGCATATTGTGTTGGAAATGAACTCTTTTATCTGTCGTCCCCCGTGTATGCGGCGCTGCCAGGTTTCCATGGCAGGGAGGGCCAGCTGGGGTTTACTGAGTGTGCGCAGATACAGTCGACTCAAGAGTGGAGGCTGGTGGAGGCGTTTCTGTGTGTTCACTAAGGTCGTCCAAACACAGTTATGTCACATGGAGATCTCCTGTCAACGACCTGATCTCTGCTCAGCTGATTAGAGTAGATAGGGAGTTCTAAATATGCGATTAATAGATTCCGCTCAAACACAACAGACGGGCTGGTGCTTTAAGAAGGAGCATTTGCTGGGTTTTGTCCCAGTCAGACATTGCAGGTGCGGACTGTATTCAGCCCATCTTAGCACAAAGAGGGAACTCTATCTGTGGCCTATAATATCAGTCAAATGAACCGAATCTGCAAAAAATACTCAGTGTCCCTGGATGTGTCTCAGTAACTCGAGATGCACACTCAGGGTTTTTCTGATGTGTTCTGTCGTCCTCACAGGCCTCTCACACACCCCACGATCAGACAAAGCTGAAGTCTCCTTCAACCTCAATGATATGGAGACCTACCTGCCCTACACCAAAGCTCTGAGGGAATTCCTGGCCAAGTACGATGAAAACGACCAGAAAGATATGATGAAATTTGAGGACTGTGGAGGTACATTACATCTGCTCTAATTGTTTATTTACAACCCTCTTCTCTACACAAATTCTTAAACTTTCCTTGTGTCTTCCAGAGGAGCCTGCAGAGTACAAGAATCGCGGCGACTTAGAGAGCGATGTGGGCATCAGAAAAGCCTGCCGGTTCTCCAGGACCCTGCTGGGACCCTGCTCTGGCCTTGATGACACTGAATTTGGCTTCAAGCAGGGCAAGCCATGTCTGATCGTAAAGCTCAACAGGATCGTCAACTACCGCCCAAGGGTAATTTTAAATGACTGGCCCTGTTGTAGCCACTTTAAATGATGCTGCCACAAGGGGGCAGCATCAGCTATGTGTGAAACCAGAGACTGTAAATGAGGATGTGACATCACTGGTTTTATTCTTAAACTGTGTTCTCTGTTCAGCCCCCGACCTCCAATGAAAGTATTCCTGAAGAGGCTCAACCAAAGGTGCAGCCCAACGTGATCCCTCTCCACTGCACAAGCAAGGTACACACACACACACACACACACACACACTTTCCACTTCAGAATAAATCTGTTGGTGACCACTGACTCACCCTACTCCTCCACCAACCTTGTCTGTTTCTCCAGAAAGAGGAGGATGTTGGTAAAATTGGGGAGATCAAGTACTACGGTATTGGCGGCGGCTTCCCCCTGCAGTACTACCCGTACTACGGCAAGCTGCTGCACCCTCAGTACCTGCAGCCGCTGGTGGCGCTGCAGTTCAACAACCTGACGCTGAACACTGAACTGCGCATCGAGTGCAAAGTGTTCGGAGACAACATCGACTACAGTGACAAGGACCGCTACCAGGGACGCTTTGAGGTTAAGTTCCATATTAACAGTTTATGACCGACATCAGGACCATAGCACACCCCCCCACCCACCCTCCTCCCATCTGCCCCATAACACCAATCTGTAGAAGATAAGAAAATAGAGGGGGCAGCTGTAGCAGTTAAGTCAATCACAACTAGTCTTGAATTTAAAAACCAGTTAGGGGACCGACATGTATTCTGTCTGCTTTCATCACTAGCTTCTACACCTCTCTGTCTAGCCTTAGAGTGTAATCTAGAGGAGCAATAGGCCCGATGGAAATATTTATTCTGCTGTAAATGAGACTTTTCCACGAGCCATGGGACATTGTTGAGTGTGCGTCGCTGTGTTCGTCCCCTCTGCATAACGCTGCCTTGTGTGGTTTCAGTAGATATTTTTATTTTTTTGGAGTGTGCAGTAGTTGCCGCAAAATCTGGTCCTCCTAAAGCCACGCCGTTTTCCTCATGTCCTCCAGCTTTAGCGTCCGTCGCAAAGCTAATTTAATGATTTCTCTCTTCTGATCTGTGTGAGGAAAAGGCTGCACTCCAGGAAACTTTCTTTCCTCTTTTTATTTCTTTTACGTCTGATCACGTGAGACTCTTTTAGTTTGAATCGGTGTGTGCTGGGTTTCGGGCCTTTTACTGTTGATTTTTTGCCTTGAATGTAGACTTGTGTGTCCAGCCTGTTAGACACTTTGGCTTGCTGTAAGGGCGACGGTGCTAACTTGAGTTGTTCTGTTTTTTTTTTTGTTTTTTTTTTCCTTTTTCTTTTTTGGTGTAACTCAATGTTTTAACAATTAAACATGGTGAAGACTTTTATATTTATGCAGTTGTACATTGTTTCTTTGCAGAATATTGTAATGTATAAATGCAATACCAAAGTGAAGTCGGAAGCAATGCAGTACTCCTTTTTAGGACGTCATCATGTTAAGTGCTAAAGTCAGTGTCATGCCTTGCAACCTTTCAATGGTTAACCTTTTGATTTGTGTTTTGGCCATGAATGTAGTTGGACTGAAGAATTTTCACAATGAAGGTGATCCTCATGCATTTCAATAAAAAAAGACGAGTTCTTGCAGAGCTCTGTGGCTTTAGATGACTAATGATGCTGGCTTTAAAAATGTATTCCAGCATCTGTTCATCCATCTTTGTCATTTAATCTGAGATACAACCTAATAAAACAGTATGGACCTTTACCCCATGTTGTTTCCTCTTCCTTTTTCATAAATACGTTCTGTGATGTCATCTATAGACTTCCTGCAGAACAATGACTTCTATTTAACATAAATATGGTCAAAGAAGTGAAGCAGAATTGACCTGAGTGTAGCGAATAACCAACTATAAAGAGGTTACGAACAAAAATGGAACTCGGGTGTGTGTGCCTTCACTGAGCAGGCCTCTCCCACTCCTTGAATGGACTGTTGTTGGCTCAGGAGGAGGACTGGAGTGACTGGACGATTTCTGTTACTGTCCAACCATGCAGCCAGGAAGGAGGAGGCCGTGGGATCAGTTACAGACACATGTCCCCTGTAATTACAGGAGGATGGCGCTGTGTGCTAGCTAACACAGAGATGTTGTTTCAGGCACTGGCAGAGAGAGGGTATCGGGTCACCGGGAGCCCCAGAGTCAGCCAAGCAGGTCTAAGGACAGCTTGTGCTGCCTTCACAGTGCCACTGCCTTAGTGAGGCGATTACAAACTCAAAGAAATCAGTGAGTTACTGTTTGTTTTCTGAGTACAAACACTTATTGCACAGCTACAATAGATTTATACTTAAAAAAATCTAAAGGTTCCCTGCCTCTCAGACAATATTCTGTACCCAATCTTTCACTTAACAGGACAAACAAAGTGAACAGGAAGGTGGGAAGACTTCAGTTAAGGCCAAGAAAACAGCAACAACCACCAACACAAACTGTAGAACAAATAAATATTAAAATTATAACAAATGTCTTTGTTTTCTGTTATGAAATAGATGTGAATCCCTCATTAGTTTCTCAGACTACCAGAATAAAGACAAATGCATCTACTTGGCTTTTTTTTAGGTGTGTTGTGGGTAATCCACCACAAGATGGCAGCACTGTTTCACTGTGAATGAAACCTCCACCACCATAACTGCAGAAAAGAAGGCATTATGATAAATTTTGTTCCAAAATTAACGCAAGAACATTCCAGTATTGTCAAAGACGTATCAGCTGGTGCAGCCATAATAAGCGCAGTTTCTCTTAGTTTAAGCATTAAAGGCCCAGATTATATTAGGAATAAATCCACAGACAATCCAAAGTATGCGTACACCTACTGGACATCGTATGTGTGCTGCTCCTTCAGTGCTTAAAAAGCTTTTTCTCGACTGTTTTTGTTGCATGCAGGACCACCAGGGACAAATTTTTACTTTTATGTCACTCTGAAGTTTCTTGCGGCAGCCTTTCTTCCCCTCCTTCCTCAGAGGATGAGGCCATCCTATCGGCTCTGTAATTGCTTCGATGTAATTAAGGCTACATTTGAGCGGCGCGGACAGGGGATTTATAAAGGTCGAGAAGGACCAGGAGGAAGAGAAATGTTCTTTTGTGCTTTAATTTGGGAAGCTAGTTTTACTATGAGACTGGAAACTGTTAACACCTGAACATTGTGGCAAAAGGAAATGAAAAGGCGCTTATATATCAGTGGAACCACAGCAGGGGTAGGACAAGGGATAAAGTTTTAAAAACCTTTGAAATTATACTGCAAAATGGATGAATGCTGTGAGAATGTCCTGTGTGGGAAAGTAGTCTCTATGCTACTTATGTGTGTGTCACTCTTCCACCCTGAACCACAGACTGTAAATAAAGATGGACGACATGACAGCTTCTCTCGTTGGAGGCCTAAATGTGATGAAATTGACTGCTTTAACAGCTTTAATAGCAGAGCAGGCATCTTGGCCTCAAGTCCAAGATGTTGATTCAACTCGGCTGCACTCGTTTGAGTGAAAATGTCGGCCATCTTTAAATGCAGTCAAAGAAGATCCAACAGGCCGGTGGTGATAGAAACATGAGGAAAAGGGGTGTTTAAATGGACCTACTTGCAGACTGATTATGAGGTCGGGAACAGGTGATGACTTAGGGTGGGGAACACTGAGGACACCTTCAGCACAGGATGGGAATAACAGGCTCTGAAATGACAATGATGGAGGTGATGTTTAGAACAAGAGACATCTGGACATCTGAACCTTGATTGTTTTTTAATAGTTTAACAGCAAAACTAAAAATACATGAAGCTTCTTTTCATTCATCCCACACCCATGTTTTTTCCCCTCTTCCCCCCCTCCAAAAAAAAAAATCACACTCCTGAAGTTGCTTTAAACTTGACAACACAGACAGACAGTTCAGCAGCAGCTTCTTCTGCTGCTGCTGAGACACGTATGGCTTCGAGGACGTTGCATCAGCAGCAGTGACGGGTTTCATCTCTAAATGAATTTAGACAGCGAGAGAGAGAGAGAGAGAGAGAGAGAAAGCAGCCCTAACCCGCGCTGCTGAAGCAGTTGTCATGGCAACCACCTGCTAAGGAGGGGGATTATCAGCACTCCTGTAACCGTAGCATTGGCGATGTTCACACTAAATGAGAAACTCCAGACGAGTAGCGTGCGCCGTCTCCTCCACGTTGCTGTGATTAATGGCCCTCTGCTACGTCCATAATCACAGAGCAGAGCTGCTCACAGGCGCTGTGTTGCCGTAACACTTACAATGCTTTTTTTATTGCAGCGCTTTATGGATACAACCTGGGAGCATTTCCGAAAAGGAAAAAAAGTAACTTCAATCAGCCGGAAAATGCGCAAACTCGGCAGGAAGTCAGTTTAACAGCAAATACAATAAGTGCTTTAGTCATTAAAGGGACATTAATGATCATTTTTAGATTGTGTATAGATAAAAAAAAAAAAATAAATAAAAAAACACCAAAAAAACTGGTGTAAAATGATAAATATCTACTTTACGAAGTAATAAATAGATACACCTCTGTTAAAACACTGACACTCACAATGTGACAATCCAAAAAACCTGTAAATACTGTACATCTGCTGCTGTCTATGAGCACGTAAACACGACAATCCTCCAGCAGGTCAACCATTTGGGAAAGCAGGAAATGTTTATATAGACTACATGAAGGTAACAAGATGTCCTTGAAGTCAGGTTTCCTTTGAATGTTGTATAATTTCTTTGCATTTTCAAGCCTGATTGATGTAATTTTCATCGCACATTCATAATTTACAGAAAAAAACAAACATCTAATTTTAGGGAAAGAAAACACTGACAGGCAGCTTCACTCTCATCCATCCACAAATTATATTATAAATCAGTCCTCTGGGCTGCTATTAACACAGTCTGATGAAGATTCAGGTTCTAAAATTCAGCTGGACTAAATATTTAATGCTGCGGAGAAATACTTCATGTGGGTTTTAATGCTAATCAGGACACCTGCAGATGTAAATGCAACTGTGTGCTTCCTTTCCAACCCAGTGGTGCTAATTTGGTGGAGATTTTTTGCTGTTGATGAGAAATGGGTGATAAAATTTCCCTCATTGACATTACAGCCAGACTGCAGGAGCTTCATTCTACAAACTAGCCTGATATGTTAAGGAAGCAGCTGTCCATCAAACATCGTGCTACAGGTATAAAACACGAACACACAGTATGTCTATCAGGGGCACATACGCTCAACAACCCCCTCACTCGTCGTCCCGCTGCTGGTCGAGTAGCGACGACGTGTCAAGCAGGCAACCGCTGAAGTATCCAATCAGGGAGTGAGTCAGCTGGATCTGGCTGCGTCTGGACAGGAAGTGACCCTCGTCTGGGTAGATCTGCCCCACAAAAAAGCCTTATTACTGAAGAAAAGCCTGTGTTTCATTTTCGTGTATCTTCATATGAGCGTGGTATTTACCTGCATAGTGTAGTTGGCTCCGATCTTTATTAAGTGTTTGATGAGCTCTGCTGAATGCTGGAAGTGAACGTTTGCTGCAGAGATAACAAAGAAACAAATGTTAATTAGCATCGCTGAGGTTGGAAGTCCACTGCTGGATAAAAGCTCCAAGCTCTCGTTTAGGTCAAGTTTTACAGCTCTGCATGGTAGAGAGGCTCATTTCAAAAAGGACTCACTCCCACATTAAAGGTACAGTCACTGTGGAAATGTCTGCTGTGTGCGTACCGTCAGCAGTGCCGTGGGCCAGAAACAGAGTTCCTCCCTGCAGTCCTTTCATGTTGGGCAGAACTTTGGACGCCTGTGGAGGCAGAACATATCACACTCTGAAGTCATATCAAAATGCAATAAAACCACTGACAGGCTAAAAATGAAAATAATTGGCAGTTTGATGAGAAGTTCTGTAGATGGAGACTGATCTCAGCCAAAAGTGGACAGCAAATGTGTTGCCTGTGGACAGATGTGGGGCAGCTGTGTCTACAGTATCCTAAGATGCTGCTGGCTGTAGCCTTATACTGAGGACTGGAAAAGTGAGATAGGAGAAAATGTAAACACTTGGAAACTATAAATAGTGTTCTAGATAGAGCGATGAGTGGAAAGCGACTTAATGGAACATCTGCAGGGTTAAAATAGCAGCGAGCAGTCAGATATCATTCAGATGTATTGCTCGGGGGAGCGTGGACGGTTAGCTGCAATATCAGAGGACATTTCTCCATCTCTCACTCCCATCATTCAGCTGGGAATCAAACAACTTCTCAAGCTGTCAACAACTGGGTCTTTAATCAGCCGTGTCTCAGAGTGATTATTATCTGATCAGATGGAGCTATGTTTCCCTCTGCATGTCCCCCACCTCCTGCTGCAAGAGCCACAAAAATAGAGCACTCTGGCCCAGTTATAAGCAACCCACTTACAGCAAGAGCAAAAACACACTCTGACCTTCACATGGAGGACGATTGTGCAATGTTTTTTTTTTTTTTTTTTAACACCTCTGGCATTTCCAGATTTTTTCATAAGATTTGGAGCCTCAGACGCCGATGGCCGCTCTTTATTTTTAACAGGGGATGTGCTGTTTTGTTTGTGAAGTCAACCAAAGAAGCATTTTCATTAAGACGTGTAGTGGCCTGTTTTAAGGCCCCATCTGACAGAGAAGAAGACATTTATTACAGAAACACTTAACAAAACAAAGATGAGTTTGTCTTGAGTTGACCTGCTGTATTTCCTGTTTAGGGGTCCTGCTAATGTTTCTTTTAAAAAAGGAGTAGCAGCTCACCTGGTATCTGTTCTCCTCTGTAGACGGCGAGCCAAAGTATCTCTCAGAGAAGGCCGAGGCTGAAACAGAAAAGGAGCACGAAGATTTTGCATGCAGTGTGTTTGTATAAGTCTGTTTTAATCACACATAATAATCCTGTTTCTGATACTCCAGAGCAGCCTATTAAGCTCTAATCACAGGCTGCAGAAGCTTTTCATCCTAAAATTCAATACAGGGCAGAATTCCCGAAAGCAGAAGTGAAGGATAATTAAAGCCTGACGATACAGGCAGGATGAAGACATCATGAAAAAGGAAGGAGCAGAAGTAATAACTCCTTCCACGTCCCTGCAGTGAGTATTAAAGACTTTAATCCTACTCACCGTACATGGTCCAGTCTGCAACAGGAGCCAGAGCTGCTGCACATCTGATCAGCCTCTCCGTCGACTTCAGCATCATCAGAGCCAGGTAGCCGCCGTAGCCCTGCTGGAGAGGAATTAGCTTTATATGCACATCTATCTATCAAAGTAAAGCTCTGATTAGATCAGTCTGACAGACCAACCTCTCCGAAGACTCCGACGCGAGTGCGATCGATGAACGGCAGCTTCAGCAGGTACCTGAGGAGGTGTTTTAATAAGCAGTCAGTGCTGCGGCAGTGAGGGGGTAAAAGGTCAAAGCCATACATAGACATATGTGGAAGAAAGGGCGTCTCTGAACTTCAAAACAGACATGTTACGTACTCCAGTGCTGCGAGCTGATCCTCTGTGTCCACCATCCCGAGCTGCTGATGGACCTGCTGTAAAACCCTTCGAGGGACAGAGAACACAAAGTCAGACAGTCTAATGTGACGCAGGCCTGCATGTTGTGAAACCAAAAACTCACCTTTGACCTCTGAAACCCGACCCTCTGCTGTCAAGCCGTGCCACAATAACCTGCCCCGATCCCACCAGGACCTGGTCCCAATCCAGCCTGAACTCCTCCGTCACCGCCTGCCCGCCTGGAGAGCTGTCGCTGAGCACAGACGCGCACAGAGAAAAATTAATCTAAAAATCAACCGTCCTTGCCTCTATTCTTCTAGAACAAAAGCATGTGGACAGATTAATGTAATGAAAACACTGTAATAAAGAGAGGAAGGCTCACACGATGAGGAGGAGGCCGTAGAGGAAGGACTCGGAGAAGTCTGAAGGATAGATGAGCTTCAGAGGCAGCTCTGTAGGTGGGAAAGAGAGAGAGAGAGAGCGAGAGAGTCAGCTGAAAGAGGAGAAGAGGTTGGGACAGCAGCCAAGCAGACACACTCACACTTTTTACCCTCTAAGTGGCTCAATTAAGTCATGGAGATCACAAGCTAACACAGCTGTGAAGTGCACATAATCAGTACCAAAGTTGTTATTAGTGATCATCCGGATTTCAGTCTGAATCGTCTTTTTGGTGTCCAGCGCAGACCGCAGAGGGACGTTGTTCTCTAAGATGAAATAGGCTGTGAAGGTGGAAAAAAAAAATCAGGGTAATCAGGCTGCCAATTTGTCTCCACACATTCAGAGGACATCCATTCAAAAGTTCAGATCCAGCAGCTATTTGTCTTATAACACAAACAGGGTGATGACGCCTGATTGCTGCAAACTATTTTCCATGTCAGGACCAACGTCAGAAAAAAAGCACATCTTTTCAGGACACAAACATCACAGAGAACCTAAACAGTTTTCATATTAATGCGACTCACAGTCAACGTCGTCAAAACTCAGCAGGAACACAGCCGGGACTCCAGGACCTGCCGTGGAACAGACAGAGAAATATGATGTAGAACACAATACATGTCTGAATAGGCCAAAAATAAGAGTTTAAATGAACAAGACCAACAAAATCATTGACCCTGGATGGCTTGTGTGTGTGTTGATATGCACACAGACATGTCTGAGTGAAAAAATGCTTTGAGTTAGGACGATTATAGAAGTCTGACCTCGACAGTACAGGATGGCGTGCTGTACATCCGGGCTGGCGTTGGCATCGAAGAACGTACACTCCTCCTTTAGCACGCAGGTGAGACATCGCCGTGGAAACAAGCCGAGGGTGGACACACTGTCAACGACAATGTTAACTCAATGAGCATCATGCATAATAGCGAGAGCAGGTAGAACGACACCAAGTGTGCGCCTCACCTGTATAAATGTCTCCGTTGTGCAGCGTCCTCCGTGCTCAGAAAGTATCTGTGTGGAAGAAAGCACAGCAGCTAAAGTAGGACAAGGTCGCGGATCCATTATACATCTGCCTGCACTCGTCACTGCGTCTCTGCCGCCACTGGACCATAAACACAGACTGATGCTGTCACGAGCCCGCGGCCACACAGTGTTTTCAGACACAGCAGTGTAAAATTTAATCAGACAGACCAGAATTGATTTTTAAGTTTTCTATTCACAGCAAAGTATTTATGTTACTTGGGGAAAGCCTGGGGAGTCGAGGCTTTTACCTGAAGTATTTCATCCTCTGTGTTCAGTTCAAAGGAGGATTTTATAATTACACCGCCACCAGTCACAATCTATATTTAATCTTATATTTCATTTTATGTTTCAGAAACCAGAGCAGTTAATAATGAAAGCAGAAATAAGAAAATGTCCACACTAACATGATCTGGTTGTTTTCATCGTAACCAGGATTTTTGTCACCTCCCAGTCTCCGGACGTTAAATGGCGAACCTCGTCCTGGTCGCTCCGTAACTGAAAGAGGAGGAGAAGAAAATATCAGGACTGATTTTAAATTCCAGGAGGAGCAGTGATTTCAGAGAGAAGCAGCAGGGAACAGTGCTAATGCTCTGGATGGGATTGTAATCTAAAATCCCCTCTGAGAAATAAATCCAGCCTTAGAGCTAAGATGACAAAGACATGTAGGAGAGGTACCTTTTTGGTGAACATTGTGATGTGGTGGAAATCTCCCTGACCTCCTTGCTTGACAGGCAGTGTGAGGAAGAACCTGCTCCTGTCCTTGGAGAATAGAGGCTCCTGTCTCTGTAGAGACATGTCCAGGCTTTAGAGACAGTCACAAAAAGAACTGTGTGTGAGCCTTTAAGCACTCTTTTGTCAGTGTTACCTGTCTTGAGATCCATGTCTCTGTAGAGTCCTCATGTCTCTGAATGAAGGGACACAAAATAAAATCAGCTCACACACATCAACATTTCAGAGTATTGACACTGTATGAGAGTTCTGACCTGAAGGCAGACTCCAATGGTGGCGTCGCACACCGTCAGCAGCGAGGCATTCTGGGGCCGGTTGACCCAGCGCACAGCAAGGTGTGTGTTGCTGATCCACTTCACCATGGTGACATAGAAGTCCCTGCAGAGGAGATGCACAGAGGAGGATCAGACCGGACTTGTGGGTACCAGCAGGTACATTTGAGTGTATCGTCACCTTAGTCTGAGCTGCTCGGGCGGCTGCAGCTCCTGAGTGTGAGTCGCTCCAAACAGGTTGACCACCGACAACTTTACTGCAGGGTTAGTCTGCCCGGCCTGAATGGACCCACACAGAAAGGACTCTGATATATCTAAACTTTACAAAGTCTCTAAAGCATGTAAGGTGCTACGGCCTTACCATCGGGTATGGGTACTGCAGGCCTCGGGGGTAGGTGCTGCCAGTGAACTGGGGCAGAGCCATGTTAGGTACCAGGGTGTCGTTGATGGTGAGGAAGGCCAGTCGCTCTCCATCAGGGGACCACCAGTGAGCCAAGTGTGAGCGCAGAATCTCCTCTGAAGAGAAAAGGGTTCAGGTGTTAATGACACGAGTCAGGAGATAATATTTATATTTCACATTTTCAGACAGCTGTCTCATTCTTTTTCTGATCAATGCCCTCCAAGAGAGAAAAAAAAACCTGTGACCAGGCAAATGGTTACAATCTGAGGTCCTGAATCTACAAACAGAGATGATTCTGCCTCATACTGTGTCTGTGCAAACTGCAGCAGCTCAGTACTGAATGTGTTTACACAGCGACTTAATGGATTGTAGAAACTCGCTGTTGATTTTTCATTGCCATTCTGCTTAGTTTGTCTAGTCTGCTCCTCTGCATTTTTAATGCCAAAGACAAATCTTTGAAAAGCTGAGCATCCACAGTGAGTCCTGAAAACTGTTTCTCTTTCTGAGGAAAGACAGAGGACGTGACCTCCATCACACCTTCGTACAGCCAGTCGGCGAGCCCGTTGAAGATGACGCCCTCCATCCCAGAGGAAGTGATTCTCAGAGAGTTGCTCCTCACATCTGACTGGTAGTAGATGTTGTTCTCAAAGATGTAGATCTGAAGACAAAGATGGAAGGTTTAAAGTCCTTTTTGTTGTCCTTCCTGCTGCCTTTCTGCTTGTCTACCTGATTTGTTTTTTCCCTTTTTTTGACAACCTGTTTTTTTTACATTAAAGCTCCAGGTTCAGCGCACCATGCAGCTGTTTGCTCTCCCTCTTCCATCACAGTTTTAATATTTGCATTTGCAAATACAAACAGCAGCAGCCACCAGTATCCTGAGTCCTCCTGACTTCATTTTGCTGCTGCACTATTTTGTCCATAACAAACATTTGTAAATGAACTCTTGGACATACATAATAAAAAAAAAACTGACTTTAAGTGTGGCTCCGAAATATTTTATTTTATTTCTCTTTTATCATCGTTAATGGAGGAAATGTCTCCTTGCCTTAGGACTTTTACCAAACATAGAACTTAAGGCAAATGTTACTTTTCTTTGACTAAAGTTGCCCTTGCTGTGGCTGTCCTATGTTTATGTTTTCTTTTAACAAAATAACCTATGAAATAAAGTGTCTCGACTCAAATGTGGATTTAAGTGCAGACAGAGTACAGTGCGGATGTAAACACAGCCTATATTGTATCATATTATTTGAGTCGATCTCCCGGAGCGACGAGGGCAGCAAGAATTTATAAAAAACAAAAGAAGAATGAGAGAATGGCGGCATACAGTACAGTAAACCACGCTCGGACGTACCAGCTGCTGGCCTTGTCTTCCCCAGGATGCGTGCTGGAGCACAGCATTCGGAACCATCGGGAGGGTTCAGCTCCCACACCTCTCTAAAAACACAGACACACACATATTTATTACCTGCCTCAATCTGTGCCTGAGTGCCAGCAGACAGTGACAAAACCAACTCACCTTGTGTAGATGTTGTAGACAATGTACGACGCTGTGTATGAATACCTGTACACCTGCAACGAGGTAAAGAAAGGAGCATAAACATAAGAGACATAAACACGTCTGCGTGAGGAAACAAGGTCACTGCCGCAGCTAGTTTTCCCACAAAACCCATTCCTGATTCAAAGCGAAGACATTTATCGAAAGCTTTGGATCTCCACTGGTTTCTGGGCCAACGTGCCCTTTACAAACTGAAAGGAATCCAACTAAAAAGCTCTATAAAGTGGCGGTAGTTTTACTTTGAGAGGACGGCATGTCTCCATGGCAACAGATAAATCAGAATGCAATCTATTTAAGCTTGGCCATGACCGAAAAGAAGTGAAGTGGAATGTGCCGAAAATGAAGTAAACAGTGTTTGTATATAACACTGTGTCTAAGGTTATCAGACACACATTCACCCCAATCATTACAGAAACCACACTGCTGGACACACAGAAGTCCTCCTCCACTTTATCAGCTGCTGCAGAGGCTCTAAACCCCGAGCATGGATCCATCTGTGTGCAAACACATCTTAAAATCAATGGAAACCCTTCACAGTGAGGTAAGAGAGAAAAACACGCACAGCTAATAAATCCACACCTGTGCAGAGCAGATGCTCCAAATTGTTTTCATAAAGAGAGAGAGATCGTGTGTCTGTGTGCAGTAATCTGAGTATTTCAGTCCCTCCATCAGTCTGTGCACAATCAGTCTCCAAACTATCCAAGTCATCAAAGTCCATGTTGTTATTTCAGTTTTGTTTAGGAACAAAAGAGCATGAACACAATAAAAACATTGCTGACCTGAATTTGCATGCAGATCACAGCACAAGAGCACAATGTAAATGTCAGCCTGACGTGCAGCAAATAAACCAAGGAACAGCTGATAATACCAAAGACGAACTACAATCACACCTTGTGCTTTTGTGCAGATGCAAATCACAACACACCAGCTGCTTGGTGTCTGCTTTGTGCGTGTGTGTGTGTCATGCTGTAAGGATGTGCAGAGACTTACCGGTTTGACATCATAAGCAAAGAGAGCGTACTTCAGATCTGCAGACAGAGAGTACTTTGCCACTTTGAAAGCCACTAGAGAAAGTCATCCAATTAAGATGCAGAAAAATAAGATACAGCAACAACTATGAAAATGAGCTACTGTGCATTACTGGGGTTTTTTAATCAAACAACTGGTCTTCTCAGTAGAAACACTTTTTGTTAGCTAACCTTGTTAGCTTTCATAGCATGACGATGATAAAACAAAATGCTAAAGGCCATAAAACCACGAGGGAGACTCAGCAGGTTGTGACATTTCCTGGAGACGCAGTGGTGGACAGATATATTCAAAGCTGTCAAAATTTGGATTCCCTAACTATGAGGCCACCTCTGCTCTTTTGATTTTTACTTGCATAGTTTGACAAGCTTACAGCAGCTCCTAAAATCCTCATCAAATCCCCTTATGTAACGCTACAGGCTGAAATGGCGTGCAGCTATCAGTTACATTTTAAAAAAGTGATGTAAATAAAGGTTTATGATTTTTCACAGTGTATGAGGATTACAGAGGAGCAACAGGATTATAATGATGCAATTAGAAACTGCTAATTTGACCTAAAACATAAAAATAAACAAAATACCCCTGGTTGCATTTCACTGAAAAGCCCAATGCTGACATGACTTCATGCTCCTGGAAGTTTTGCAACATTCATTTGTGGGTTCACATCAAGTTTCAGCTGCACCACATGCCCTCCTCTCCCAGGTCTGAGCCCGCCCACGAGGCAGACAACCTCCTCAGCGGGAAGTGATATTATTCTGATTCTGCAGGTAAAGGAGGTACGAGGCTCATTTCCAGCACCCTCTGGGGATCCAATCACACAGCAGTGAGACAAGAAGAGAGCAGCTCGGTCTTCTTTTTTTAAACAAGAGTGAGGAAGACTGCACGGTGGCAAGGTTAGGAGGTCTAGTCCCATTTATGCTGTCTGTTAAATTGGGAATTTTTGCAAATTTAAACTGCAAACATGAGTCTAGAAATACAAATCATTTGTAAAAAGTTTCAAATACTGTGCAGCAAGAACACAAAAATACCATGTGAAGCCTCTGGCAGCAGCATAAAGGTGTAAAACCTACAAATACGTGAAAGCCTAAGAAATTACTTACAAATGTACTGTTGCTCAGAATGACCTCCGTCTCGTTCAGGACGAAGTTAAACTTGATGACATGGCCGTCTTGGTTCCTGTACACCACCTCCGAATCTGACAACAGAAGGAGACACATATGAGGAAGATAATGATTACAACTACATTATTATGGAGCGAATGGGTTGGCCATCTTCTTTTGTAAAAAATGAGAAGGCTGAAAAACAGGAAGTGCAGCACACCCTCTCGCTCTCTCGATTTCCATTACTCCGGGGATTCAGAGCCTGTCAGTTCATTAGCCATCGCTCTGAAGGAGCCCGTCTGTCCACCGGAACAGCACAAATGGCCACGCTTGCTTGCATGATATTGCACGTAACACGAGTCCTTGCAAGCCATAATAATAACGTTTTTGTATTTACATTAATCACTAAAATTCAGTGACTCCCTTCTGTTTCACATTTTAAGCAGTCAAACTGAAACCAGAAGCAGCTGGGCTCCTGGTGAACTCCTGGAACTCATTTACAGTGAATTTGTGGCTGATTGCAGGGGAGGAAATCACTCACTCTGCGCTGTGTGTGAGGAGCAGCAGCTTCCAGGCTGAATGTGCACTAATACACACCGTTAAAAAAGTAAATGTGCGACCCAGATATTTCTTTGTGGAATATAGTGAAGACCAAAAACTGAGCCGAAAGTGAGTGAGACTTACAAAGGATCTATTAAAAAGATCTACAGCTTCTGTTGGTCATGATAATGTCATCATAAATAATGCATCCTTCACATTGTTTTGTTTATATGGGGCTCTGCTAAAGATGTACTCTTATTGTTTGCACAAATCTCATTAGCAATCATGTATGACAAGCCGAGCAGCACGAAGCACTCGTCCATAACTGATTACACACACACACAGTTCTGCCTTACATAAGCAGCAGGGTGTTTTTTTTTTCTTCATCTCATATAAACAACGACTTACGTGAGCGCCTGACATTAAGAACACACAACATCCACTTCATGAATAATTCAGCAGTGACCTTGTAAACACACATACATGTCACTGAAATGTGTGGTTCCTGTGGCAACATTGAAAAAAGCATCCCTGATGTTGATGCTGCTTTAGCCACAAGTCTGAAATGTAATTTTGCAGCTTCATAGGTCAAAAAGTCAAATATTGTGGAGCCATCTTAGCTTGGCTAGGCTGTTCTTCAAGTCAAAGCTAACACACTAACAATGCCATTAGTTTGGTGTTGGCTCTATGCCGACATGCCAGGCTAACCTGCTAATCTGAGTTAGCCAGCTGCTAGTTATACTGAGGTTTTGGTGCCGAGTGATGTGGGCTTTCGTTAGGATGTTAGGACGAGTGTGCTCAGTGCGGATGTGATTGTTTTGCGCAGGTTTCCTGATGAGATGAAATATTATCGTAATGATAATCAGCTCTTGTTTAGCAGCCTATACCTTGAGGAGCTGCCATCTCACATCTTAAGTATTTTATTGTTCGGTGTTTTTGTGAAGTGTGTCTGGGATGCGACTTTATTGTGCTTTTTGTTGAGTCTTGCTTTGTTTGGCTCAGTTTATCAAGACCCTGCTGGTTCTTTAAGTGATGTTATAAGTGTCCCTCGTGCTGTTAAATTAAGGAGCGCCAGACTCGGATGTTAGAGAAGAGAGGAGGAAATGAGTCGGAGGTTGTCAAGGAAGCAATTTCCCTCACAGACGTGTTTGAATCACACCCACAACACCTCGTGGAGACCCGGCAGTAAATTTCACGTGCGGACCTCGCTGGTTTACGCAGGCTCTGGGCTCTCATCACACCTGATCGACATTAAATTTACAGCAGGCTGTGTGTCAGACAGCAATTTCCCAATTTCATCACCAATCTCACCCAAAAAACAGCTAATGGGACAAGCGGCTGACAAGCAGAAACTCCCTCAGACTGCAGCGGAGCTTTTCATGTGATATTGATCTTGTGCTGCCTCGTCTATTAATATCAGCGTTGTTAAGCACAAGTTGAGGAACTGTTGTCACAGATACTAACAAAGCACTTATGACTTATTGAGCAAATGGGAATTAAGCTAAAAGAAGCTAAAATTATAAAAAATAAAAAATAAAATTCTTGGAGAGACTTCATCTAACTACTACAGACTGCAACAGATGGATCATTTAGATCAAATGAACATCCTCGCCTTTAGGAAGTTTGGGCAGCGAAGTCCTCACAATTATAGGCACACACAAAGTGTGTGTGTGTGTGGTAGAGGCCAAAGCATCCAGAGCCCATAATGAGGAGCCACAGGCCACAGGACTAGTCATTAGTATTATCTCCCTGTGGAAGGGAAGGACGCAGCAGGCGCGGGATCTCTGTTTCATTTCCAGCGCAGGGAGGCTATCTCTCACTGTCTCCCCCCTTCCACCTCTGTCCTTGTGTCTCTCCTCCCACCTCTCACCTTCTGTCACTCCCAGCACGACTCCACCAAAGGTGTCATGGATATATTTAGTCATCAACACTGCAGAATTTACCATAAAAGCAACAATTTAGCTGTCAGGTCGTCAACAAGATGCTGTGACTTTTTTTGATTTCTCTGTCTCAGATCCATCAGTGCCATTTACTTCCTGTTTCTTTTCTCATCCTCAGATACAAACACAATCTGTCACACTGTCATGGAGCCAGTTAAACCACACAGACGTGGAAGATGAGAAGGAACGGCCACGGTCACAGAGCATCGCTGTGCTGCCACACATGCAGCAGAGCAGATGTTATGATGGAGAGAAAATGTAACAAGGAGGTGTTGGCGACGCACCCTGTTAACAGCCCCGAGGAGGAGCAATGTCCCTGAACACAACATAGAATGCAAAAAGAAACAGATGTGATGGATGTGACTCTGGGACCAATCAAGATTTGGCTCAAGGACACTTTGACACAAATGTGACAATTAGCAACTGACCACCTGAGCTGAAGCTGGGACCAATGACGACCTCTAACAGCAAGACATGGACCCTGAGGAGCTGATGTGTCACCTCAAGCCTTTATGGGCTTCTACTACACAAAAAGATGACATCATGACATCACCCATAAGTTTCTTGGCAGCGCCTTGGACCACCTGAGGTACAGTGAAACCTGAAACACTTCATATAGTGACAGTTATTATTATTCCTTTACGATCAGCGACTGTGAGACGCTGCAGGCCGTGTTCTCTGTGACACAGCGAGGCCATCTGTGTTTGGATATGCAGGTCAGCAGGAGTCACTTCAGTTAGCTTATGTGTTGTTTACACACGGAAGAGCAGTGACAGACAAATGCATGACAACAAAATCAACATGAGAACATAAGGGGAGCGTGTTGGCCCTGGCATGTGGCCCTGAATGTGTCATGGATTTGGAATAAAACAATGTGGATGTGTTAAAAACACAGAAAAAGTTTCAGGTGTCCTTGATTAGTAAACTGTAACTTTGCAGCTGCTTTTAGAACCCGGGATTATTACAGCAGTCCCGCTGCTCACTGACTAATGTTTGTAATGAAACCTCAGGTGGATGAACTCTTTGCTCATTTTCTGATAAAGCAGCTGAGCTTTTCACCTTTAATGTTTAATTAAAGACTGAAAATCGGTCATGTACATATGACTAGAATTTAAAGACATTTATTTTGATGAGTCAATGCAGCAAAAATTAACCATGTAGAGGAGCTACAGTTGTCTTTCAAACTTCCCCCCCTTCCTCAAACTGTCCTCACCTCCTGACTGTCTGACTGAGCTACATCAGCCTCACCTCTGTGTCTCTGCATTGCAGCCAAAGTGACACTCACCGCTGATCCAAGTGGCCTCGGGGTCATGGATGCTGAATTCTGGTTTGTACAGATCCGCCACAGTCAGTGGGGACTTGCTGCTTCCGGGAGGCTCGGCTGGAGTAAAGGAAAATTTGAGTCAAAGGTTTATTGTTTTAAAACAACAAACAAACAGAGCAAACGTGTTTCAGAGGCTGACATACTGGGTGTGAGGACGACCACAGACATAGTGATGAATGAGCAGACCACCACGATCACCAGCAGAGAGATGGCGATGCCTTTCCAGTTTCTCTGTGGGGGGCTGATGTCCACATACTCCTGCAAACACATTCACACATTAGGATTTTCACTCAACTAGACATCTCCTGAGAAAAAGAGAGAGAACGTAAAATTTGTAAAAATTTCCTGCATTAGTATTCACGTCTGGAATCTATCAATCTGAACCGATGTAGCTGAACAGCTTGCACTCATCCTGTCTAGACAGAAGTGTGGTCATCCACCATCAGACTGAAGCTTTCTGTGTGTGTGGAGTGATTCTGGAGTTTCACCTGTAGCCCTGACTGAGAAAAGACAAGGGACGGATGGGGAAAAAAGATTTTCAGTTTAACCTAAGATTTGGCCAGAAATCGGCTGTGGACGTGAGCTGGGATGTTTCCAGCAGTGACACCACGGGGGAATGTAATAGGCAACTGACATATGGCATCTAAATCGCATTTCTTCAGAGCCTGAGAGAGACATCAGACGCTGCGAAGCCTCTTTCACACATCAAACAGCGTCAGACTGAATGCTTTGCAGCAGCTCTATTGCAGACTTTCCAGGTGTGTGACTTGTTAGGAAGCAGAATATTCTTGATCTGAAGCAGCTGTTTGGTTCTTTTATTGCCTGTCTTTATTACGGCTCTTTGTCTAGCTTTGCCTCACTCCTGACACAAGCAGACTTATTTCAATATTATTCCAAGTGTCTCTGATCCATAGAGCCTGAGGTTGTTCATTTTGGCCTCACAGTGTGGAGCTGACTGAATGCAGGCAGGGATGTTTTTCAGGTGGAAATGTTAAAAATATCCTCGGGCTTAAGGGATTAAATCAGGGGCCCTAAAAATCTTCTTTTTTTACCTCAGTCTGAATATATAAAACACTGCAGGAATAATTCCTGTAACATGGAAATGAAAAAAAGTAAATAAGATTACAAAAAAACTACAGACTGATCTTTTTATGCTTCCCTTCAGACCGGCCTGCAGAAATACATCTCTGCTGAACTGGGGCTGCAATTTTTACATTATCAATATAATTCTGTATTATTATAACGCCTGAAAATCATCCTGGATATTCAATTGAATAGATAGTAGATAATAGATAGTAAGAAGTCAAATCTGGATACATTTCTGGGACTTTTAATGTTTGTCTGCACTGACTTGTAGGATTATCGTAACAAAAGTGTTCTGAATGAGTCTCTCTGACTCACAGGCTGAGAGGTACAAGTGTGTCCAGAACAATCTGTCTCACACGCACCACTGGTGAGCGGGAAACGGTTTAATTAATGAAGCAGCACTAACTGATTCACACACACACACACACACACACACACACTGAGCAGTAGATAGTGCTTACTTCTCAGACCACTGGGCCATCGACTCCTCTCTGAGTATTAGTTCAACATCTTGGAGCTAATTCTTTGCATGCTGTGTGTGTGTGTGTGTGTGTGTGTGTTCAGCTGACACAGTTCACTGCTACAGTCAGATCAGACTCACTTCAGTGGAAAGTAAAGCAGGCACAAAAAATCCGGTGTGTGTAATGGTGTTTGTGTTTATCGCTCTGTTTGTGTGTAAGACAGACAAAGAGTGAAACACATCGACAGGCTAAATCTGTAAAAAAACAAAAACAAAAACAAAAAAACAAAGCAAAATATGCTGGAGGAGATGTTAAAATACAATCTGCAACTACTAAATCCAATATTTACAAGGAGAGCAGAGATGGATGGATTAGTGAGTGGGCCCAGAGCCCAAAAGGTCAGGCTGTCTGTAAAACATCCCAGGCAGAGGAGACCGAAACCACACACCCAACCACAAAATGACACACAACATGACCACAAATACAACAAAGTAATTAGGAATAAACCCATCAGGAGCTTTAATAAATCCTTAATGACCAAAAAGAGACAACAGAATGAGACCCAACAAGTCAGAATATGACAAACTATTAAAGGAAACAACAAAATTACACTAAAAGCAAACAAACCAGACACAAAGCACCGAAAAGCTGCAAAACAAAGAAGACTGCAACTCTCCACTCTGTTTTCTTCTAACATAATTCCTGATATTGAACAACCTGTTGGAGGCTGCATATTACACTCCTGTCTGCATTAAAGCTGAGGCTCTCAGTGCTTCTCTTCCTGTCTGATACATAATGACTTTAGGATGAGATCAAACAGCTGCAGCTTTCACCTCCACTCCAAATGACTCAACTTTAGAGTGGAAGCTAATAACTCAGAATACAAATATAACATGCTTAAAATACATCATTCCTTTACTTAACTCGATTTATTTACAACAAAACACGTCTAGTTTTCCGTCTGACTGGCGGATCCGCACGCAAACACACGTAGCGTATTCTCTTAAATAAAAATAAAGGTATTTCCGGGTCACCTCATCCTGCTGTGAGTCTTTGGGCTTCTTCTTGGTCGGATCTTTGGACGCCGTCATGGCAGCGGAGCCGCAGTCTTTGTCAGTCCGCCTGAATCCAGCGGCTCTCCCGGTAATAACATCCAAACCTGTCCGCGCAACAATTTAGCAGCGGGAGCGCCAAGCTGCGCGCAGCCAACAACGCGAGCTTCCGGTACGAGTTTCAAAATAAAAGCTCAAAAAAGTCGCCTTGAACCCAAATAAAAGCAGAATTTTATTTAAATAGAATAAATAGACAAATAGGTATATTCTACAAGCATTAATATATTGCAATTTGTTTGTTCCTTCGTTGGCAGATTCACTGCGTAGTTACAACTGTGCTTTTATTTTGTCTGGTCTTAACACATGTCCGGTTTAGGTTTATCTGCGCTGTCCGTGGTGCTGAAATGTTTCTTGCAGCGCCAACGTGAGTATTTATATTTGATTTTGAAATAAAAAAGTATATAGAATTGTTTGTTTTTTCAAGGCATCTGATAAAATGTAATATTTTAGACACATTTAACACATGTACAATATACAATAATGTTTTTTTTAGATAGCACACTGTGTCTAGTAGAGAGGCACCTTGCCTACTTAAGTGGAATAACTGTTAGTATCTCCTTTCTCTGTGAAGTTGTGTAGCAGTGTAATATTCCCACAGAGCCTTACAGTGAGTCTGTGTGCAGCACTTTGTGGTATTTTTACCTCTGGTGATGTCACGCTACTATTTCTACAGTATCACTTCAGGGACTGAGGGCCCTTCAGCGATATCTACGCTTAGAACATCCCACTGTAATAAAACGACAGGATTATAGCTCAGCATGTCATCGGAGAATGAACCTGACCGAGGCTCCATCTGAAATCCCTTCAGACGAGACAATCGAGGCAGATCAGTGAGCAGCTGGCCTTTCCTGCTGCCAAGTGACTGAATGCAAAAGGATAGGTGTCGCAGAGAAAGCCCTGAAGACACACACACACTGTGCCCACCAAACTATCTAAAAATAATGGGGGTAATACCACTTGTGGTATTGCAACAAAGATCTCACTCTTTTGCCTCAAAAATGTGAGAAATCAGACTCAGGATGATCAAAGATCCACTGATTTAATTAGTCTATCCTTTAACATCATCGTTTTTACCTTCAAGCACCTAATGCATCTTTAAACAGAGAAAAGACCTTTAAATAACAATCATCCCTGCAGCAACACAAGTGTGTGAGGTCAGCGAGCAGAGAGGAAGAGGCTGATGGAAGCTGAGGAGGGAGGAGGTGGAAGAAGAAAGAAGAGATTTTCAAAGCTCGGTGTGGACTCTCTTCCCTCCTCCATTAAATATTAAACAGGCGGAATCAGAGACCACATGGAAATGATCCCCTTCTCTCTCTGACCTCTGCTGGTGTTTGGGAAGTTCACTAATGTCCCCGAGGCACCAATACTCGGACCACGAGCTTGTCTGTGCCTCTACTTCTGGCCTCTTTGCATTCACATGGACGCACTTATTTGTGGACAGCCCTCACGTGTCTGCCGCGCTGCTATATCACGTAAACTATTGATTTTGTAAAATATTAACTAAGCTTGCACTTCACGGCCTCCTCTCAAAAATAACTGGACATGTTTCCTAACTTTCTAACACTCACATTTCACCCAAACACATCCAGCAGAGAACCCCTTTTGGGTTTGGCTGCTGCTGTCTAATCAGCGACTGGCGCTCGCCTGGGACTCCAGGTGAATGTAATTAACCTGCTGCGGCACTCTGAGCGTGGACCGGCCAACATTTGGTCGAAAAGGGCTTCTCTTTTTGATAACGAGGTGGGTTAATTGACGTGGGCGGTTGCTGATAAGAGCAGGTTAAAGGATACACAAACCAGTCTTTACTAAAGGGAGCGAGAGACGGCATGTCCCTCAACTGCTTAACTTTTTAAACATGACTTCTTCTTTCTCTGACTTCCGATTTCAGGTTAGCATGCAAAGAACCTGGGAGTTTTTATGCCTTATTTCAGGATGGTTATGCAGCGCTTAACATTCACATGCACCTGTGGTGAATGCATTTAAAGGTAGGGTAGAAACCTCAGTGAGTCAGCCAGATTTGGAAAGTAAACACACGCCCCATTCTCTCGGAGCTCACCCGAAGCCACGCCTTCAATCACATGGACGCGCATTACCTGAAGACGAGCTGCGGTCTGTGACTTCGGCAATCATGCATGTACCTCTCTGGTGCGCACAGAGCAGGAAGAGAGTGACAACCAGCCAATGCTCCTCGCAAGGTCGTCCCAGAGGATTAGCTGATGTTTTTAGCATTTTATAGCTTCCACAGATGATTCATATTCTTCGTTTTAATGCAAAACTGCCAAACTAATCGGTTGCTATCGGATTGTAAAGAGAAGTTACACTAATTTAACAAAAAGTGCATCAGAATGAAATCTCCTACCCTACCTTTTAGGTTTCATGGTCCAAGCAGAAACTAAAGTAAAATCACCTCATTTTTTTTCCAGCCAGTGAAGGCCCCTAATGTAAAATTTAAACGGGTCTGGAAATACAGACATTACAACCTCTTAATAAGAACCAGCAAGTATTTTTAAGCTGCAACCTCCAAAAACTTCTACATTTTAGACAATACACCGTGAGTAGGAGTGTAGTGCTGCTGGCAGATGAAAGCCATGTACCTGCAAAACATATTAGTCATATGATGATGCACATGGATATTTTAATCTATACACAGGGACTTGCTTACACCTAAATGACAGCGAGAAAACTTTGTGGAGTAAGAATAGATGCTTTTTTTAAAGATAGCTTAGATGACTCAGAGTTACACAAACTGGCCTCGCATTTACATAATTCTACATTTCGCTTGGTGACAGTTTGCCTTGAAGCACCCATGTAGCATTTCACTTAACATGAAACTGGCAGAAAATAAAGATTTTATCTAGCTTTTATTTTTTTATTTAGCTGTAGATGTGAGTGAAAAGCATAAAAAAAAGATGTAGCTGTGGAACAGTTCGCCAGCACTACCTTGCTGAGGAGGAAAATGTGGGTCAAGGTTGGCCGAATGACCCATTAACCAGCCCGAGGCAGAGCACTAGAGGAAGATGGTAACAAAACAAGCATAGATCATTCTGCAAGGTAAATGAAATGTTGAAAATGTTATGGAAACATCTGATTCCAACCATCATTTCTCCTCTTTGTATTTTCACCACATTACATCATCATCATCATCATCAACAACATCCTCCTAACAAAAGCATCTTTCAGCTGCAAACAAAAGCTAGCCGAGACCAGAGTGTCCTGCTTTTCTATTGGCTAAAAGCTGCACTGTGTGTAACCCCAACATCCTGCGTTCAAATCTCACAAAAACACACTGCAGCTCCATTCATCACTCACAACAACAGTCTGACACACTTTGAGTCCCGGAGGATGCGTTCTGTTCAGAGCTTGCTTGGACTTTAGGATAAAACACACGTCTGTCACCTCGCCACACAACATGTCTGCGTTGGATGATTATGATGTTATCTTATATATACACACACACATTAAATCTACACAACAATATAAGGCCAGGCACCTCCCACCAAAACAACAGCTGCTCCAACACCTCACCTCCTGAAACCTGAGCTCTGGTTCCATCATGCTGACACCTTTTCAAACGCTTCTTTAACTCCTGCACAACCTCCAATGTGTCAAATATTGTCCAGAAACAATAAAAAAAAATCAGAGTGCAGCCTCCTCTCTGTGTTCTCCTGCCAGCAGCATGTCCGTCTGGCGTTTCTCCTCTGAGTAAACAGGAGTCTGGCACGTAAAAACCCTGTTCTAAATTTTACTACTTAAAAAAATGGTGTCATTCACAAGTGAAATCAGTCAACCCACTTCTACTTGGCATCGTTAGTCTGATAATCTAATTCTGTGTCAGGGGGAATTCGCCTGGTGGAGGTGGCTCAGACAAAGGCTAAATCACTGCATTGCACTGTGGTCTGAAGCAAAGCACAATCTTTTTTTTCCTGTTATTTTCAACTTCCTGAATTGGAAAAAAAGATCCTTATATGATACGGAATAATTCTACCAAACAACGTTTTAAGAGTCATGTCTGCACATTTTTTGCTGAAAACCATCAGGCCCCAGTTAAGATTAATATTTAAAATAATACTTTTTGACATTCACAGTTCTTCACATGCACACACACACACACTTCTTTTCCCATTATACCACCTGGAGAGACCCCATGGATCACAGAGTTCATTAGTGATTAAGAGAAAAGCTCATATTAGTCAGTGCCGCTATGACTTCCTTTCTTATCTGTCTCACTCAGTGCTTTTTCTGGACCAAGCCCAGCAATTAAATGAACCACTGCTTTTCTCTTCACACTCGCACATGAAAAAAAACTCGACCTAAGCTTTTCCAGAATCATTTTTAAGTTGACACCTAATAAAGCAAGTGCTATGACTGAACAGCGTGTGTGTGCTTTAAGTAGCAAATTAAGGCATCTCGTAATGTTTATTCTGTGGTGTTAAAGACGGGCGGCGTGTGGAGGCACCTGCTGTTTTCTGTGATGAATGCTAACGGCGCTAATGATGGTTATTAGTTCTCAGCTAAGAGCTGTTAATTGCTTTGTAGGGGGGGATATGTAACATCCTTCAGTCCACACTGCAGTAGCAATTTAAGGTAGCAACGTTAAAATGTGTTATTTTGAGGTAAAGTTTTGCCACAGGCAGTTTGGTGCAATAAGCGCATTTGTTTTTAAAACACTGGGACATTTTTAAAGGGTTTAGCTAATCGCTAACTCCTTTGCCCATCAGGTTTGACTTTTGTACACAAATTTAAGCTTACAAGTTGTAGACTCTGTTACAGAGACTGTAGATGTGGTGTTTGCGTTCTTATTGTGCAGGTAGAGGAGGTTTATCTTTGCGTTGCAGCAACCTTGGTTTGGTAACTTATATTTTCAGTCTATTAACGTAAGATGATTCCTGAGGTGCAGCTTGGCGCCATGTGAACCACAGTCTGCCTCACTGACCCAAAAATAAAACACATCAAATTAAACGGCGACATGCACAGCAAGGATAATGTATCTGTGGATGCTCTCATTCATCCAGGTCATAGTCATTTCCAAGAGTTTAAATTGAGGCAACTGGACCCAAGGATTGTTTTTTGAAGATGTTTCACCACTCCCCCAAGTGGCTTCTTGGGGGAGTGGCGAAACATCTTCACGTCTTCAAAAAACGATCCTTGAGTCCAGTTGCCTCGATTTAAACTCTTGGAAAGGACAAGAATGCATGCTGAATTCCTCATGGAGGTTACTATGATGAGAAGCAGTCACTGCCATGGAGCAGGTTTAAAATCCAAACTTTGCTTTTGTTGGCCTGAGTCCTGAAATCACTCACATTCGTTTGTTTACATAATTTACATATTCCGATCTGATATCTGCTTTTTTACAGCTCATCACAGGATGTCAGCAGAAATCCATCTGACGTGTGTGGGACTGAAGTGCAATGTTGTGTAAGAGTGTCCTCTACTGACAACATGCAGTACTGCATGCACTCAAATACATGCAGGATTAATTGAGTGCCAGTTACAGGTTTTTTTGTTTGTTTTAATTCAAAGCTATGTTACAGGGTTTTTTGCACAGTATTACCCTTTGTGCACAATATAAATGTATGATTAACAAATAGGAAAATAATCTGGGTCCTTAGATAGTCACTGCCTCTGTTTATACCACTCTATCATATTCAGTGTTTATTGGCCAGGCCTGGTCACAGTAATGCTGTCAGATAAAAGATGAGATAGATAAATGTGCCTGACTGAGCGAGCATTAAAAACTGGACAAATGTTTGCTTTCACAGATCTCCTTGCTGTCACTCAGCCTCCTTCCAGCATCATGCAGTTAGTGTGACTCCTCACTTCACACACAGTCTGGCTTTCACATGATAACAGTGTGGGCAGCTCAGCTCTACTTTCAGGATGTCTCAACAACAAATCTGAAATGTGAGTGTACAGCAGCTGCAGCTTCTCGCCTTTATCAAGTGTTAAATGAGTTCTATTGTTTACTGTGGGAGTGGGTGGGGTTAAAATTAGCCACTGAAGCAAAGGCTAACAGGCTAATAACAGGTTTATGAGCACTGATGGTAAGAGTGACTGTTCCTCCACCAACATGCTAATAAGCTTCTTTTACTCCACGTCCATCTCCACAGCAACAGATGGCAGTGACGACATGAGGCTAATGTTAATATTCAGTGATTGTGAATGTTATTAGGCTGCTTATCCCTGTTATGCTGGCAGCCTGTTCAGTGTCACAGCTTTTGAAAGAAAAAAAATCATTCTGTCATCTCGTTTTAAGCTAGGAAAATCCAAATAAAAGTTTTTTTTTCTTTAACTTAGCTGTAGTTTGCTACTTTAGCAACATTTGCTAAAAATTGAGTTAGGAATGTAAGCTCAATTTACGTAGAAGAGATGCAAAAATCATGCTTAACAATGTCAGCAGATCACCCAAATATCTGCTAAAGCTCGCCTAAGTTTCAAACGAGGCGCCTGCGTTTACAGCACCAACACTCACCCACTCCTCTGAGCCTGTGCAAATGCGACTTCACTGATATATAAATATATATGATGAAAATTTCCTGGAATAACAAGTTACTTAGCAACAACCGGCATGATCACGGCAAAGTGATAATGAGAAAAACAAAGACAGAGAGGAAATGAATAACAGAAGTCACTTTATACTGTGATTCTTGCATTAGCTGAAGGTTATAAACACAAAAATGAAAGAACGTCTAGTCTGCAAAATGTTAAGCTCTAAAACCACCATCTGGACAACAGACGCCCTTTTCAAAGTTCTGTCCAGAGATCTTTTTCCCTTCACAGAATGACAACACAACAG